>NC_089788.1:1310501-1320501 GCF_040412425.1 Macrobrachium rosenbergii | reverse complement strand
AGTGCACCACGTGAGGTGCACTGACGACAATACCCCCCTACGGAATCAGGTTGTCCTGCGGTGTCCCTATTGTTAATTTATACAGTACGTATTTCCTACTGCTCATATATATATACACACTTATTGATAGACCAAAGAGCCAAGGATAAATTGAAACAAGATCTTTCACTTTTATTCTAAAAGTATTTCCAAGTTTGCTTGAAAACGCCCTTAGGGTAAAGAGGAAAGATCTAGCACTCTGATGATTGACTTTTCTCGTGGCAATCTACTCTATTTTATATAAAATCATCAACCCTGTGATAGAAGTTATATATGTACTCTAACATGTAAATGTGGTTGAATTACAATCAAACGATTCATCTCCATTACTGCATTGCTTCTTTGATAACATGAAAATTATTATTGTTTGTAATTTCATGTCATGTTCCATTACTGTAAGTATAGGACGCTAGGCATTGAGGAAGAATGAACACCATATTCCTTGGAAGCTTGAATTTCGAGTCAACAGCCCTTTGGGGTTGTTCCATATGAATAGGGTTCATCTTCTGAATAATAATAATAATAATAATAATAATAATAATAATAATAATAAATAATAATAATAATAATTTCCGTTACTTCTTTCAAATGAACACCATGTTCTTTGGAAGCTTGAATTTCAAGTCAATGGCCTCTTTGGGCTTGTTCCATATGGATAGGGTTCATCCTCTGAATAATAATAATAATAATAATAATAATAATAATAATAATAATAATAATAATAATAATAATAATAATAATAATTATGGTTATTCTTTAAAGAATGAGATAAAAGTGAAAGGGAAGTGAGTATGAAGAATTTTGTGGGTATTTATGCCACTGTGGGCATCAGGGCACATCAGTGAATACCAATGCGTATCGTATGCAATTCTTGGAGTAAAACTGACAGTAGCAGGAATTGGAGTAAAATTCAGAATTTCTGTTTTATTTTTGAATTACAAGTTGAAATAATCGTTCGAATTCCGAGTTTTCAGAATGAAACAGCTACACTGTCTGAGTTTTTTTTCCAAGGTCATTCAAGTTCCCCAGTACTTTTGCATTGTTAACATTATCACGCAAACCAAATTTTTATATCTTTATAAAGTGAGACCTTCTCAGTGTCCTCGAATGTTTCTGCAAAGCACCTGCTGCCTTTCTTGCCTTGCAAAGTCTATCTGAAAAGCCCAAGCGAGTCAGTGTTCTCCCTTTTTGGAGTCAAATAAATCATCTTGACAATTTGACTTGCTAATAAAGGCTTCTGGGAAACGCAGAATTAACCAGAATGTCTGTGTACATAGGTTCAGTCTTAACTATCACGATTCTCAGGAATGTTCAATTTGAAGTGCTGGGTTCGACTTACAGAAAAATAAAGAGGGAACTATGTCGTAATAGGAAATATTCACGAGAATATTGACTGCCGTACAAATGGCTGGTTTCGAAGGTAATCTAAACCAATATCGGTGTTTCGTTTACCTATTTAAATAATTGAGAAATATTAAATTAATAAAAAAAAAACTTACACATTCAAGTTAGGAAGAGAGAGTTTACATTCAACCACACCTTGAGTACCTGGCTGTTGACCTCCCCCCGCTCTCTCTCTCTCTCTCATCCACCTGTGATTCTCAACTATTACACAGGCAGGAATTCTCCTCTCTCTCTCTCTCTCTCTCTCTCTCTCTCTCTCTCTCTCTCTCTCTCTCTCTCTCTCTAATCCACCTGTGATTCTCATTCATTATACAAACAGGAAATCTCTCACCGCCCCCTCTCTTTCTAATCCACCTGTAATTTTCAACCATTACACAGACAGGAATTCTTCTCTCTCTCTCTTTCTCTCTTTAATAAGCCCGCGACTCTCAACCATTACACAGGCAGTAATTCTCCTCTCTCTCTCTCTAATCCACCTGCAATTATCAACCATTACACAGGCAGGAATTCTCTCTCTCTCTCTCTCTCTCTCTCTCTCTCTCTCTCTCTCTCTCTCTCTCTCTCTCTCTCTAATAAGCCTGTGATTCCCAATCATTATACAGACAGGAACTCTTCTTTCTCTCTCTCTGTCTAATCCACCTGTAATTTTCTACCATTACACAGGCAGGAATTCTCTCTCTCTCTCTCTCTCTCTCTCTCTCTCTCTAATAAGCCTGTGATTCTCAATCATGATACAGACAGGCATTCTTCTTTCTCTCTCTCTCTCTCTCTAAACCACCTGTAATTTTCAACCATTACACAGGCAGGAATTCTCTTCTCTCTCTCTCTCTCTCTCTCTCTCTCTCTCTCTCTCTCTCTCTCTCTCTCTCTCTCTCTCTCTCCTTCAGTCCTAAACCAGAGGATTGTGTAAGAGCGCGTTGCACAGCAGAGAGAAGAGCTCGCCAGCCGACCTTTATTGATGATGAAGTGTTGCAGATTAAATTGTGATGCAATATTTTCAGTGTTGCATATTGGCTCCGGGATATTGGATTTCCTCCCACCATGGATGCCATTTCATAGGTTTTTTTTTTTCGTAGATTTTTTTTTGGCAATTTTTTTTTTTTGGCCGATGGAACAACGACCAAACAAAGTATAGAAATTGATATATTTTTTCCCCCGGCCCCCAGGGGACGAGTGGCATTGAGAGCTTCTTTTTATTTTTTTTTTTTTTTTGGGGGCGCGGGGGGGGAGGGGGGGCGGGGGGACGGGAGGATAAAGAGAATGCGTGCCTTCAGTTCTTTATGGTTCAAGTAACGCGCGGCTGTAAAATGTCAGTTCTGAATGACTGGGTTTAGGAGAGATTTGCTTTTCAATTTCGTATATAATATGTGTGCGCCTTGTTCGTAGACGCGTCCAAGCACACACGCATGCACTCACGAAAGACACATGCACTTAAGGATATATATATATATATATATATATATATATATATATATATATATATATATATATATATATATATATATATATATATATATATATATATATATATATATATATATATATATATATATATATATACGCCACAAAGAACCTTAAGTAATGCCTACAGTGCACCGCGCGTGAGGTGAACTGGCCGAACTAACTCCCCCTACGGGAAAAAGAAGACATAATCTAGATGACAATAATTATGTATAAGAGAAGGGGAAAGAGAGAGAGAGAGAGAGAGAGAGAGAGAGAGAGAGAGAGAGAGAGAGAGAGACAGTAACTGAAGAAAGACGCAAGTAAAAAGAAGCGGGTCAGCCATATTGGCTCAGCTCTCTCGACTGACACTCCAGACCTATAACAATGAGGCTAATCTTTGCAGAGGCTAAGAAGAGCAGGAGAATTGGGTAGAGATTATTACCAAGAAGCCTTCTCTTTGATACTTCACAAAGGCCTTTGGACATGGGGCTAATCAAGACACGAAGGTTTATGTATTGGGAAAGTGTTCTGAAGAAAGCGTTACTAGGGGCGTCAAGAATCAAGATACTGTGGTGGCAGCCACTACAGGCCTACGGCAACGAAGCTAATCATGATGAAGGTTTGGGAATAAGGTCCTTTGCTTTGCAGGTCTAGAAAGATCTTAGGAAACATGGGTAACCATTCTATACTGCCCTAAAATGGAAGACTGCAGGATCTGCAGATATACATAACTGAGAAAAATGGTGGATACTGCAGTTTTCTCTTGCCTTACTGCTGATTTTGCAGATACTGCAAATGGGACCCCCTAAATAAAGCACTGAAGAATCATTCTGAAACTGCAGTAACTTGTGTATTAGTGTTTCACGAGCCCAATAGGTGGCATATCTCAATTTGGAAAATTGTGCAGATATTGCAGTTTTCCATTTTAGGGCAGCATAGATCTCACAAGGTTGAAAACAAGGCAGAGGTTGTTTCCTGATGATGATTGTATGAAATTTAGGCTGCCAAGCCAAGCACTGGGTGGGCACTTTCGTCCATCCAGCGCTCAAGACAGGGAAAAGAGAGAGTTAGAGTGGCTGGACAGCAAGATAAAGAGATAAAGAAAAGAAAGGAGATGAAAAGATGGAACTGGGAGAAAACCCTACTGTTGCACACTAAAAAGTAGTAGTTAGAGAGGCTGGACAGCAAGAGTGAAAAAAAAAGAGGCGGGGATGGAGGTGTGTGTATATATATATATATATATATATATATATATATATATATATATATATATATATATATATATATATATATATATACACATACATATTATATATATATATATAGGATGGTGTGTATATAATATATATATATATATATATATATATATATATATATATATATATATATATATATATATATATATATATATATATATATATATATACATCCATCAATACCACACAACAAAAATGTAGCAATCTAAGCACCCACATTTACCAATGCAATAAATACATATCTAATATAAGTCCATTTTCCAGGACATTTTTCCATGAATTAAAGCAATCTCATACCAAATAACATATTACAAAAAACGTGGATCATATTCAGTCATAAATCAACAGAATAATTAAAACAATCATCTTTAGAGTGTGTGAATATTATGACAAGCAGCAATTAGCAGGAATTATGACGATAAATAAAAATGTGATAAAAAATGATGAGGTATTTCAACACACAAATTCCACTCCCGCAATGAAGTAATTATTATTACAGCTTTCTGCGAATGAATGTATATTCCTGAAGGGTATTTACGTATACATTATGTGTAACTGTTTACACATTATGTATACTGGAGCACGAGCATGATCTGGTAATCTGCTTACCATAATTTTTGTAATGATTCAAACTTAAAAACCAAAAAAAAAAAAAAAAATATTTCCAGTGTTGATGATTACAATTTCATCATTATTCAATCATTTAATAAACCCCAGTCGCTTTCTATTTACGTGACCTTTATCTCTGTGACGCCTTTTTTATGTGAACCAAAATGTCAACCGTTTCAGTTAATACCTTCGATTTACTCCGGATTTAAAACTTCATCTTTTTTTTTTTTTAAGGAAAAATGCAGAATCATTATTTATTTCTCACTAGCTGACCAACCCGGCGCTGCTCGGGATAACTCTGGATGACAACCGATAAAATCTCTCTCTCTCTCTCTCTCTTTCTCTCTCACTCTTTCCTCTTTCTTCTCCCTAACTCTTTTTCTCACTAGCTGAGCAACCCAGCACTGCCCAACTTTGAATGACAACCGATAAAATTTCTTCTCACTTTTTCCCCTCTTTCTTCTCCCTAACTTCTTTTTCTCACTAGCTGAGCAACCCGGCGCTGCCCGGGATAACTTTGAATGACAACCGATAAAATCTCTCTCTCTCTCTCTCTCTCACTTTTTCCCCTCTTTCTACTCCCTAACTTCTTTCAAATGTGCACCATATCCTCTGGAGGCTTGAAATTCAAGTCAGTAGTCCCTCTGGTGGGCTTGTTCCGTCTGAATAAGGGTTTATCTTCTGAATAATAATAATAATAATAATAATAATAATAATAATAATAATAATAATAATAATAATAATAATAATAAATTATTACCTTCTGTTACTACTTTCAAATGAATTCCATATTGTTTGGAAACTTAAATTTCAAGTCAGTGGCCCCTAAGGTTGGCTTGTTCCAAACGAATAGAGTTCATCTTCTGAATAATAATAATAATAATAATAATAATAATAATAATAATAATAATAATAATAATAATAATAATAATTGAGTTCCAAGTCAATGGCACCTCTGGTGGGCTTGTTCCATCTGAATAGGGTTCATCTTCTGAATAATAATAATAATAATAATAATAATAATAATAATAATAATAATAATAATAATAATAATAATAGGCAGTAGACCATCTTTTAAACATGTGATGTTGAAGGTGATGGCTGCATCAACGGCATTCAGTTTGTATAGGATTTTCTCTGTTATTATTATTATTATTATTATTATTATTATTATTATTATTATTATTATTATTATTATAAACGAAGGTTGAACGTCCATTAAATCTCTAACGAAGCTTCCCACGAACGATAAACGCCACAACGCAGAGACAGGGGACGACATTTTAGCAATAACATCGACCAGCCCACCTGTAAAAACAGTCCCTATTATCATTACCCCGAACGCCGTGCTTACCTCTCTCTCTCTACGGTCTCTCTCTCTCTCTCTCTCTCTCTCTCTCTCTCTCTCTCTGTGTCAGAACAATGCAAGTGCTTTTATTCCAGGCGCCTTCATTCACGCACTGCTATTTCAGGCCTCCGAAGAGGAGCCGCTTGCATAGGGGGACAATGCCTTCACATGCTGTGTTGAAACCTTCACATGCTTGCATTGGGGTTTCTCCTGAATACGTCGTGAATATCGTGCTTGCTTGCTTGCTCGCTCGCTCGCTCGGGAGCCGGCTTTAATTGAGAGGACAAGCGTCGGAATGCAGGCGCGCGGGGGCACATTTGTATACATTTGTATATATATGTATGTAATGGTATATATATATATATATATATATATATATATATATATATATATATATATATATATATATATATATATATATATATATATATATATATATATATATATATATATATATATATATATATATATATATGGTTGGAGTGTACATTCTACTATACAAAAATTACCTATTTTCGTGTGCCTCTATTCATAAAAATGTATATGCATTGTAGCATACACAACTATAAAATTTGGATTCCAACACTCATTTGTGTATTCAAGTTTTGACATTATTCTTCTTTTAATTCAAAGACATAAATGATACTAAGAAATACAGAAAGAAGAGATCAATTATAAGAAACGATAAGATAAATTGACAAATAAATAAACAAATAGATAAAAATGTAGGTAAATTACTGAATTGGAAGGAGAATTGTATTAGGGTAGTAATGCATTGCATTTTCGCTTTAACGTTTGCAGTTCCAATTGCACGACTTCCTCCATAGGGAAGCTGTTCCACAGTCTAACAGTGTGAGGAATCAAGGACCTCTGGAACTTTGGAGAAGTACCTTTATAGATCCGCATTGTGACGCCGATCAAAGTAAATTTATGTCGAGTAAACGAAACAGCAATAGTGTCTACCTTAATAGATCCGCTTTCTTTCGTCGATCCAGGGAAATCCGGGTCGAGTAAACGGAGGAGAAACAACAGAGTAAAACAAGGAGCAACAACAACAGTGTCTGCCTTTATGGATGCGCATTTTGTTGATCTAAGTAAATCCGGGTCGAGTAAAAGAAACAACGCTACCTTTACAGATCCGCTTTCTTTCGTCGATCCAGGTAAATCCCGGTCGAGTAAAAAGAAGAAGAAGAACAACAGTGTCTACCTTCCTAGATCTGCATTGTTTCGTCGATCTAAGTACATCCGGGTCGAGTAAAAGAAACAACAATAGTGTCTACTTTAATAGAGCCGAATTCTATCTTCGATCCAGGTAAATCCGGGTCGAGTAAAAAGAAAAAGAACAACAGTGTCTACCTTCATAGATCTGCATTGTTCCGTCGATCTAAGTAAATCCGGGTCGAGTAAAAGAAACAACAATAGTGTCTACCTTTACAGATCCGCTTTCTTTCGTCGATCCAGGTAAATCCGGGTCGAGTAAAAAGAAGAAGAACAACAGTGTCTACCTTAATAGATCCGCATTCTTGCTTCGATCCAGGTGAATCCGGGTCGAGTAAAAAGAACAACGGTGTCTACCTTTATAGATCCGCATTCTTGCGTCGATCCAAGTAAATCCGGGTCGAGTAAAAGAAACAATAACAGTGTCTACCTTAATAGATCCGCATTCTTGCTTCGATCCAGGTAAATCCGGATCGAGCAAAAGGAACAACAACAACAACAGTGACTACCTTTATAAATCCGCCTTTATAGACGCGCATTCTGTTGATCTCAGTAAATCCGGGTCGAGTAAACGCAGGAACAACGAACGCGTCTGCCTTTATAGACGATGATGAAGTGTCCCAGATTAAATCGAGATGCAATATTTTCCGCGTTGCATATTGCCTCCGGGATATTGAATTCCATTCCGTGACGGCTCTGTCATAATATTTTTTCTCTCCCCGCCCCCACCACAAACTGGAATCGAAATACATTAAGAGCAACATGGACTAAACGAAATGCATGAAATAAATCTGATGATTATTTTTTATTTCATTTTTTTTTTTTTTAATCCTGCCGTGTCTCTTGTCAAGGTTTGTCATTTTGGAATGGAAACTTTAATGAGAATTTCTGCCCCTGGGTGTTCGTGGTACACTACAGGTAGCTGGCGAATTTAAATCTGTGTATGTATATATATATATATATATATATATATATATATATATGAATGTCTTTTATATATATATATATATATATATATATATATATGAATGTCTTTTCTGTAATACCACAGTGTAATATGAATATATGAAGGCCCATAAAACACTATTTAAACGTTGCGACCATATATTTCGGGCACTAAACTGGAGTGGGGCGGAGCTGGTTTTCAAGAGTAGCTGTCCGTACAAAAGAAAGATGCTGGAATCTGCTATCATCAATCAAACCAAACAAAATGAACTTGTCAGGAGGACATTGGAAATCGGACGACATCGACGCTTTAATCCTCAGACCGCTCCTGAAGAAGATGCCCCAGGAAACGCGACCTCCAGAATCGTCGCCAAACGGGAGTTAATGAGGCCAAAAACCACTAGGGAATTGGTCATTCTCCTCCTTCTTAGGAAACGGTCACCTTTTTACCATCGGAGACTTAATGCCACACCTATATGCTTTGTATATATACCCTTGTAACATTTCATCTGTCCATATTCTACCAGTGAACAGGGGCACAGAAACAAGTGCCCGAAATATATGGTTGCAACGTTTAAATAGTGTTTTATGGACCTTCTTATATTCATATATATATATATATATATATATATATATATATATATATATATATAATATATATATATATATACATACACACACACTGAATGGAAGAAAGGTTATGGGAGGCACTTCTGATCATTATCTGATTGAAGCAAAGAGAAAATATAAAGGAACTCTGGCTGGCGATGAAGGGTTGAAATTATATCTACATATTTAGTCATGACACGAGAGTTTGGTAAGAAGGAGTATTTTTTCA
Source organism: Macrobrachium rosenbergii (assembly GCF_040412425.1). Lineage (NCBI taxonomy): Eukaryota > Metazoa > Arthropoda > Malacostraca > Decapoda > Palaemonidae > Macrobrachium > Macrobrachium rosenbergii. The sequence goes on along the minus strand of NC_089788.1, from coordinate 1,311,401 downwards.
CTTATTTGTGGACTTTCCCACCCAACGGGGAATGGGGGCGTGGGTGGGCGTAATAAGACCTGTCAGGAGGAGAAAAGTGGAGAGAGACGTCCGCCCGCCCGCGTGGGCGGCAGTTTTGCTTAAGAGTTGGTTTTTGGATATGCATTCATTCTAAGTAATAAGTAAATTTCATTCCGTCTGACAATTTATGATATGCAAATTAAGGTTTAGTATATTTCTCATTTCTCTCTCTCTCTCTCTCTCTCTCTCTCTCTCTCTCTCTCTCTCTCTCTCTAGACTTCTCTGTTTATAAAGAAGACAACGAATCATGTAAAAAAAAGATCTGTCTCTCCCAATCTTTATTAGTCTATGTGACGCTTTCTCTCATTCTCTCCCACAGTAATCCTTCTCTTTCTTAATCTCTCTCTCTCTCTCTCTCATTTATCTCTATTTATATATATATATATATATATATATATATATATATATATATAGCCTTACATAATAGATACATATCAATTTATAAGTGAGTGCCGTTTCACTTAAGTTATAAATGAATGTTTAATTATGTTGATGAATAAAAATTAAGATTTAACAGGAGAGAGAGAGAGAGAGAGAGAGAGAGAGAGAGAGAGAGAGAGAGAGAGAATGAAGATTTAATATTTTACGTTAGAGTAGCGCATTGCGTAAGACTTTCTTTCGTAAGAGAGAGAGAGAGAGAGAGAGAGAGAGAGAGAGAGAGAGAGAGAGAGAGAGAGAGAGAAATGAAGACGTAACACAGCAGAGCTAATTAATTCTTTTATATAACAGATGCGTATTGTCTAAGACTTTCTTTTTAAATAAAAGAGAGAGAGAGAGAGAGAGAGAGAGGTGAAAATGAAGATTTAATATTCTTCCGTGTAAGAGTACCGTATTGCCCAA
>NC_089788.1:1290501-1303001 GCF_040412425.1 Macrobrachium rosenbergii | reverse complement strand
GAGAGAGAGAGAGAGAGAGAGACAGAGAGCGCAGAAGTACCAGCCAACAGGTAACCAGAAACCATTGACCAAAAGTGACATCATCCCGGGGAGAATTTCCCCCGTCCACGCACCTTTAACAAATGTTGCCAAAGTAAGGGAAGGGGCGGAGGAGGAGGCTGGGTGGGGGGGGAGGGGGAGAGGGGGGAAAGGAAACACACTTTCACAGTTCCGTGCAAAGGAAACGCTTTCACAGTTCCACGGATCTCCGTGTTTGCCTTTTATCAACCTCGGGTTCAGATTCCCAGATCGGAATATTCCACGTCCGGGAATTCGATTCCTGAATGGTCGGTTCTGGATGGTGTTTAGAGTTAGAATTAAAGTTATGGTTAGTTATATGTATATCATATATATATATATATATATATATATATATATATATATATATATATATATATTATATATATATTATATATATAAATGTATATATATTAAATTATATATATTGTTATTTATATATATATATATATATATATATATATATATATATATATATATATATTATATATATGTTAAAGGTAGTCCAATACTTAACATAACTGCTCTGATGCAAATAAGTTATATTTGCATGCAAGCAAGAAGAATGACCCTTAGTACATTCCACGTGGTGCACTGTCAGCATTCTTAGAGAGTGTTTGTATATATATATATATATATATATATATATATATATATATATATATATATATATATTTATTTATTTATATACATACATATATATATATGAAGGTCATTTCTACCCACCATTCATTCACTCACGTACGAATATATAATCTCTCTCTCTCTCTCTCTCTCTCTCTCTCTCTTTTTTTTTTTTTTCTCCACCCAACAAGAGAGAACAAGAGAGAGAGAGAGAGAGAGAGAGAGAGAGAGAGAGGATGTATCGTAAACATGATATGAAGGGAGGAAAGAGATCAGAATGGCTCAATTAAGGCGACGGGATAAATCACTTTCTAATTTTGCCGATGACACTAATAGACCTTTGGGCATAATTGAATTCGGCTCTTGGCCCCCACCCCCACCCCTCCCTCCCCTACCCCACCCCAGAATGGAGACACCGCTGCTTCGAGGTTTCTCGTTACCCTCTTTTTCTTGACACTGTTTTTTTTTTTAACTTTTTTTTTGTCAGTAACTGAGGTAAAAGATTTTAAGCTATGAAATGGGGGAAAGTTTTTATTTTTTTTATTTTTGTTAAACTTTACTTCCTGAGTTGTGTAATGAATATTTGCCTGATACACTTAGCGAGTTTTAAAATGTCATTGCGGCAGTGTTTTTAACCTGTGAAAATGAAGGGATGTTTTTCTTTTCTCTTATGTGGAAAATATTCTCTACAGATTTCATCACGTCCTCGAGGGTAACAGTTACAATAAAAGAACAGCGAGAGAGAGAGAGAGAGAGAGAGAGAGAGAGAGAGAGAGAGAGAGAGAGAGAGAGAGAGAGAGAGAGAGAGGGGATCAAGTCCTCACATTAAAAGTGAGTTTGAATTCCCGTAATTGATTTAAATTTAAATTGTATGACCTTTGATATCTATAACCTACATTTAAATGATTTTGATATATCTTATATACACAGACACACACATATATATGTTGTATATATCTACATATATACAGTGTATATATATATATATATATATATATATATATATATATATATATATATATATATATATATATATATATATATATATATATATATGTAAAAAGCAGAAAAAATTCGAGAAGTTAAGAGGGCATTGTGGCTATTAAAATTACACACACACACACACACACACATATATATATATATATATATATATATATATATATATATATATATATATATATATATATATATATAACATTACATACATATAAAACATTACAGTAACCAGATACAGGAAATTATCTGTTAATGTTACAGTGTAACATACAGCAAGATTTTGAGAATACAAAGGACACAAAGAATATAAAACTCATTAAATAAAAAAAAAGAAAATAGAAAACTGATCTGTTGTATATTCAATTTACCACTGTGTTGCGGGAAAGTTAATTTCCTGTGTGTAATACGCATCGCGGCATTAAGTTCGGGAGTACATTATGACGACTCAGGATTATGTGTACGAACAATGGCAAATAATCACTTTCAATGATGCCTGTGCTTGAAGCTGCTTCTAATACACAATCACACACACACACACATATATATATATACATTATATATATAAGTATATAAATAAATACATATATATATATATATATATATATATAAATTTATATAAATATATTTATATATATAAATTTATATATATATATATATATATATATATATATATATATATATATATATATATATATATATACATACATACATACATACACACACACACACACAATCCATTCAACAACCCAAACGTACTGAGATAACAATTGCCCTCCCTTGCAGCTGAATACATCGAAAATAAACAAAATCGACACTTCCTTGGTTGAGGTTACTGTGTTCCCACTTTGTGTTCCCACTGTGTGTGTGTGTGTTCCCAGCATTTCACGATCGGAAGAGAGGGGGAACTATTGCATTAATCCCCTCTACGCTGAGGGAACCTCCATGAATATTAATGAGTCAATGCCTCGAGGTATATACTACAACTTCAGTTTCGTGCCGTTTTGGGGGCCATCGTCTGCAATCACGGTTTTGGTCGAGATTACAAGTGGTTCTCAACCTGGGGAGGCGTCAGCAGTTTCCAAGGGGGCGGGGGGCGTGAACCATGGGGAAAAATTTAAAATTCTCTAATTATATTCGTTGTTCTCTTAACAAGAGTCGCTAAGAAGCAGTGTCAAGTATCTTACTAATTCATTTCCAAAAGAATACTCTTCTCTCTCTCTCTCTCTCTCTCTCTCTCTCTCTCTCTCTCTCTCTCTCTCTCTCTCTCTCTCTCTCTCTCTCTTTTTCATTTTTCTTTAAATCTGAGATGGGATTTTACTCATAGGTGCAAGGGGGCGGGGGTGGAGGGAAGACCAACTCTTAGAGGGGGCGCGGTGGTAATAAAAAGGTTAAAAAACACTGGTCTGGAACGTGGGAATCTCAGGCATGGAATGGAATACAAAATTCAGGTCAAAGGTCAAAAGCTGGGTCATATGAGGTCATTCAGCGCTGACAGGGAAATTGAGGGTAAAAATATCTCAAACGTGTAACAGGAGGAAACCCTTTTGCAGTTGCATAATGAAATGATTGTTAGGTGAGGTCAAAGGTCACAAGCTGGGTCATATGAGGTCATTCAGCGCTGAAAGGGAAATTAAGAGTAAAAAGATCTCAAACGTGTAACAGGAGGAAACCCTTTTGCAGTTGCATAATGAAATGATTGTTAGGTGAGGTCAAAGGTCACAAGCTGGGTCATATGAGGTCATTCAGCGCTGAAAGGGAAATTAAGAGTGAAAAGACCTCAAAAGGTGTAACAGGAGGAAACCCTTTTGCAGTTGCATTATGAAACGATTGTTAGGTGAGGTCAAAGGTCACAAGCTGGGTCATATGAGGTCATTCAGCGCTGAAATGGAAACTGAGAGTAAAAAGGTTTGAAAGGTGTAACAGGAGGACGAAAGAGAATATGAACGGAGGTACAGTCAAAGGAATGAAAGGGGTTGCGGCTAGGGACCGAAGGGATGCTGCAGAGAGCATTATGTAATGCCTACAGTGCACCGGGTGAGGTGCACTGACGGCACTACACCCACCTTACGGAGAGAATCTTAGGTATAATTTTAAAGACTAGTTCAGTAGACGCTTTTTATGAATTAAATTCAGTGCTAAATTGAAGTCGAGAGAGAGAGAGAGAGAGAGAGAGAGAGAGAGAGAGAGAGAGAGAGAGAGAGAGAGAGAGAAAGAGTTAGAAAAGAATTTTTATAAATTAGTTTAAATTCAGTAATGAATTAAAGTCTGGAGAGATTAAAAAGAATTTTTATAAATTAGTTTAAATTCAGTAATGAATTAAAGAGAGAGAGAGAGAGAGAGAGAGAGAGAGAGAGAGAGAGAGAGAGAGAGAGAGAGAGAGAGAGAGTTCTGAAAATATTTTGTTTACATAAATTAGGTTAAATTTAGCAATGCGTTGAAGGAGAGAGAGAGAGAGAGAGAGAGAGAGAGAGAGAGAGAGAGAGAGAGAGAGAAAAGTTCTGAAAAATTTCGTTTACATACATCACGTTAAATTCAGCAATGCATTGAAGGAGAGAGAGAGAGAGAGAGAGAGAGAGAGAGAGAGAGAGAGAGAGAGAGAGAGAGAGACCAGGAATCCACTAACTTTCTCTCCAAAGCCACAAATACCCATCGGCAGCAATCAGTGTTTTTCCTGTCCGCCGTAAAAATAGTCTCTTGTGGTCTATTGCGGCGGAAGATAAAAGTTCCGATGCCTAAATGGCCCTTCCATTTAACTTCTCTCTCTCAGGATGCAAACCCCAGCCCCCATTTTTCTCCCTCTCTCTCTCTCTCTCTCTCTCTCTCTCTCTCTCTCTCTCTCTCTCTCTCTGTGTGTATGACTGTCTCTCTCTAACGTCAGTTCATTGATGAATTTTATCTAATTTATAAAAACAAACTTTTTTTCGCAACTCTCTGTCTGTCTGTCTGTCTGTCTCTCTCTCTCTCTCTCTTTCTCCCTCCCTCTCTTTTCTAAATATACACACACAAACACACACACACACACATATATATATATATAAATACAAACATTTACATTTATATGTTATATATATATATATATATATATATATATATATATATATATATATATATATATATATATATATATATATATATATATATATATATATATATATATATATATATATATATATATATATGTTTGCCAGACGAGAGCAATATAATTTTGAAAATTTTAAAACAAATTTATTACGGTAGAAAATGTTTCTAATCCAGGTAATAATGAATTTACAATGAAAGTACAATGAAGCCACAATGTAAAAAAAAGATTATTATTTTAGCTTCAAGTTATATAATTTTGGAGAAATTCGTATTTTATGGTTAAAAAATGTTTCTAATCCAAATAACAATGAATAACAATACAATGAAAGTAAAAAAAGATGAAGTTACATAATTTTGGAGAAATTCATTGTAAAATAAAATGAATATACAATTAATTTAGCTCATTGTAAAAAATGGACGATTACATAATTACATAATTACGAGAAATTCGCATTTTAGGGTTAAAAAATGTTTCTAATCTAAATAACAATGAATACACAATGAAAGTACAATGAAGCCGCATTGTAAAAATAATTTTATCTCGACGTGTTGAGGACTACGAGGAATACTTTATGGTAAAAAAGTGCTTCTAATCTAGGTAATAATGAATATACAATGAAAGTACAATGAAGCCACATTGTAAAATAAAAGATGATTATTTTAGCTCCAAGTTACATTTTTGGAGAAATTCGTATTTTAGTGTTAAAAAAATGTTTCTAATCCAAATAACAATGAATACACAATGAAAGTACAATGAAGCCACATTGTAAAAAAAAAGATTATTTTAGCTCCAAGTAACATTTTCGGAGAAATTCGTATTTTAGGGTTAAAAAAAAAAGTTTCTAATCAAATAACAATGAATACACAATGAAAGTACAATGAAGCCGCATCGTAAAAATAATTTTATCTCGAAGTGTTGAGGCATACGAGAGAATTTCCGCTTCCTTAGACTAACAACGAAGCCTTCATTGTTTTCCCTCACTAACAAAGGAGAGGCCGGGCACAAAGAATTCCTCTAACAAGGGAAAGATTTCGGGAGCACATTATACAACAGAGGACATTTTGACACTAGATTTTTTATATATATAATTTTGGATATTTTTATAGTATTTCCACTGTATTACTAAAATAATAATAATAATAATAATAATAATAATAATAATAATAATAATAATAATAATAATAATAATAATAATATCACATTATACAACAGACATTTTGACACTAGATTTTTTCTATATACTTTAAATATTTTGATACCTAAAATTTGAAGAAAATGTATTAAAAAACTAATAATAATAATAATAATAATAATAATAATAAAAATAATAATAATAATAATAATAATAATAATAATACATTTTGACACTAGATTTTATATGTATATATTTTGGATATTTTGATAGTATTGCTATTACTAAAATATGAAGAAAATGTATTAAAAACTACTATTAATAATAATAATAATAATAATAATAATAATAATACAATAGAGGACATTTTTATAATAGATTTTTTTATATATATTTTAGATATTTTGATAACATTTCTGCTACTAATGATAACTTGAAGAACAAAAAATATATAAGAAAAAATATCATTACTACTATATAATTCAAGAAATAATAATAATAATAATAATAATAATAATAATAATAATAATAATAATAATAATAATAATAATAAGAGAATGTGTAACTCGTTTCCTTTAATTTCTACCTTAATATTTTTACTCATTTAAGCTAAAGCAATTTTAATCTGTTTCTTTTACTAAACAAAAACACAATGAATAATCACCACAGCCAGGAAAGTTCTTAAATATTAAGAACTCTACAAAAGTATAAATTTGAACAAACTGAATATGAGAGAGAGAGAGAGAGAGAGAGAGAGAGAGAGAGAGAGAGAGAGAGAGAGAGAGAAAGCTGCCAGAACTGAAAGAGAAATTGCAATGGAAAAGTCTTATTTCCAAAAATAATTTGTTCATGGGGAGAGAGAGAGAGAGAGAGAGAGAGAGAGAGAGAGAGAGAGGTATTCTGTAATGGAAGAGAAACAATCCTGACAATTTTGCTCTTCAAAAGTTGGTGAATAAAGAGAGAAGAGAAGAGAGAGAGAGAGAGAGAGAGAGAGAGAGAGAGAGAGTATTCTGTAATGGAAGAGAAACAATCCTGACAATTTTTGCTCTTCAAAAGGTGAATAAAGAGAGAGAGAGAGAGAGAGAGAGAGAGAGAGAGAGAGAGAGAGAGAGAGAGAGAGAGAGAAATATTCTGTAACGAAAGAGAAACAATCCTGAGAATGTTTGATCTTCGAAAAGTTGGTGAATAGAGAGAGAGAGAGAGAGAGAGAGAGAGAGAGAGAGAGAAGAGAGAGAGAGAGAGAGAGAGACATAAATACAAAATCCCCTGTAAATCCAGGAACGTGACAACGCTGCAGTTTTTAACATTCCCGATTTCCGTTTGATGAAAACACCCCTCACTATTAGAGCTACAAAAATATCTTTGCATTTCCCAAAAAAAGCGAATAAAAGAGATACACATTTTCCGATGCCAAAGGAAATTAAGGTTTAAAAACCCTTCCATGAGGCGTTTGATGAACTTCTTTTGAAGGCTGATGGGAAGTCAGGACTCCTGTTGAGAGGATCAAAGGTGCCGATGATTACGAGAGAGAGAGAGAGAGAGAGAGAGAGAGAGAGAGAGAGAGAGAGAGAGAGAAGCCACTGGCCACCTATACCTTGCCCTCAATTCGGGTACTTGATACAAATACCCGTATCTAATGGTGGCAAGTATTAAGGGGTCCGGTTAAAAACTAGGGACTTTTGTTTCCTTTATGACCTCGCCGAATGAAACTCCATTTTTTCCCCCTTTATGTAGTATGGATCTTTTTGATGCATTCTTTTGAACCAGAGATTCATTCAGTTTTGTGGGTAAAAATGTGAGGTTTTGGGATTATGTGTTCATTTCCCGGAAGATGAGAAATGATGATAGGTTCGTCCAGGGTGGGAAATGCTCCTGCATTATTTTGGGGGAGACGAGAATAACTATAGATATATATATGTATGTGTTTATGTATATACAAATATCTATGTATATATATATATGTGTATATACATATATATAAATATGTGGTGATTATAATCACACTGACACGTTTTTTATATATGCAAATATCCCAAAGGGAAAAAATGAAATACTAAATGCCAATCCTGACCGGTTTCGTCTTTATATGTATGACATTTTCAGAGGACTGAAACAGTGGTAGAAATTCAAAAATATATATATATATATATATATATATATATATATATATATATATATATATATATATATATATATATATATATGTATATATATACATGAATACACACACATATATATATACATATATCTTTAGGAAACCAAATATACACACCTGACAGGTGAGACAGGATGGAGGCCCAGTACTCTACTTGTGTATGTATGAATAAACCATTTAATACATATGTACTTACAAACGTAACTCTATTAAACGCAGCGAAGATAAGCTGCGGCAAATAAAAACAAACGTAAAACCTCCACACACACACACACACACACACACATAAAAAAACTCTCGTCACTTTGGTTAGACCAAGTCCATTCATTCATTCCTTTCCCCAACCCACAATAAACTCCAAGGGAATCTTGTGTGGGGGGTGGGGTGGGGTGTCTATAATAGATCTCCCAGACTGACTCCATTCAAGGGATTTGACGGAGATTTACACCTTTTTTTTTTTCCCCCATCTCTCTATTTCTCTCTCTCTTTTTTATTCCACTCTGGAAAGGGAGAGTGGGGGGGGGGAGAGGACAGAAGTCACAGGTACCTTAGTCCATAAAGGCAAAGGATTTGGGAAGATTTCTGGCGGTCTTCACTCTTTTTAGGTTCTAAAGTCGGAATGGATGGGTTTGGACGAGTGAGTGGGCGTGGGAGGGGGTTGGGGTGGAGAAGAGGTGGGGGGCGGTTGGGAATCAACGGGCTTTGGATGGGAGATTTGGACGTATTATGGTCAGATTTGTCAAGTCCATTTGTAATCCCCAATGTCTCCGACTTGTGTCTCTCGGTGCATACGGATTTAAGCGCGATTTAATCGTTTCTCTTATGAATAAGTATGAATTTATGTACGTCTCGGGCTGTGTGCACATGAACACAGGTCAGGAAATAATCACATATGTGTCACAAACATGTTGAAAACATGTCAGAAACTTGTCACATACATGTCACAAACATGTTGAAAACATGTCATTAACTTGTCACACACATGTAACAAACATGTCAGGTCCTTGTCACAAACATGTTGAAAACATGTCATGAACTTGTCACAAACATGTTGAAAACATGTCAGGAACTTGTCACATACATATCACAAACATGTTGAATACACACCATGAACTTGTTACATACATGTCACAAATATGTTGAAAACACATCAGGAACTGATCACATAAGCTACATACCACAAACATATTGAAAACTAGTCAGCAACCATCAGTGAAGAACAAACCTCAATTTATGTACTGTATGTCTCAGGGTGCATCCACACTACAGGAAAATATGTCACGAACACATGTCAGTAAGTTATCACATACATGTCACAAACATGTTGAAAACACGTCAGCGACCAAAAGTCGCTACAATAATTATTATTATCTATAATAATTATTGGACAAGTAGGATGTCCGTTCCTTTATGAAGTTAACGGGAATTTAATCCATAGCTATGTAGAATTACATTTGCTTAACAAGAATCCTAAAGAATGAGTAAGCGAATGAATGAATTATTTTAATATTAAATTATTAGTTTATGCTTATTGCCATTTCTTCTATGGGACAGACAGCTTTATTTCCTGTCTTCCATACAATACTATTTCCATACCCAGCGTAAGCCTAATTTTCGAGCCTGGCTGAATAGATTTAAGACACTGCGCGGTACCATAATTCCATACGCCATAAATTACGCAAATTTCTCGGATGGAAGTGGCGCCCACAACACGCAATCTGCATAGCGCATTGGAATACGCGGAGGATTACGCATTCCAATGAGCAAAAACGTTATGGGGGAATTTTCAAGCCCGGAACCTTTTATTCAAAAGGAAAGCGGTCGCAGCACGATTCTGCCCTAAAATGGAAGGTTGCAGTATCTGCAAAAATACAACTGAGAAAAATTGCCTTACTGCTGATTTTGCAGATACTGCAAATTTGACCCCTAAATAAAGCATTGACATATTGGAGAATGCTGCCTTAAAATGAAAGACTGCAGTATCTGCAAAAATACAAAACTAATGAAAAATGGTGTAGATACTCCCTTGCCTTCCTACTGATTTTGCAGCTGCTGCAAATGGGACTCCTAAATGCTCTTGGAAAGCACTGAAGACTCATTCTGAAACTGCAGTAATTTCTGTACCAGTGTTTCACGAGCCCAATAGGTGGCATATCTCAATTTCGAAAATTTTGCAGATACTGCAGTTTTCCAATTTAAGGCACGATTGTTCCTTCCACACTCAACGCTTAGATTTAAAGACAATGAAAACTATTTGTTAACTTTATTTATTTTTTTCAATAAGTGAGATCTCTTACTGTACTTCCTAATGAACACCATATTCTTTGATGTTCCTCGCTGGGTGATTTCAAGTCAGTGGCCCCTCTGGTGGGCTTTCGTTCAGTATGAACAATAAGAGTTCATCTTCTGAATAATAATAAATAATAATAAACCAGTAATAATAAAAATAATAATAATAAGTGGTCTGGTTAATAAGATAATAACTTTTTGGAAGCTTGAATTTCAAGTCACCCCTGACTCATCAGATTGCCTCTTTGAATAATAATAATATGCATAAAAAATATTCATAATAATAATAATAATAATAATACTGCTCACGTTTCTTACTCTGCAATGCATGAAAAGAAGAAGAAGAAGAAAAGAAGAAGAAGAAGAAGAAGAATAAGAAGAAGAAGAAGAAGAAGAAGAAGAAGAAGAAGAAGAAGAAGCGATGACCACGAATCTATTTACAATCCCAGCTTCACCATCAGGCAAACCTCCGTGTCTGTCCCGTGTCTTTCCGCCGAAACGCAGACGGCCGTGTAATTAGACAGAGCGATCTTTTGCTTAATTATCCCTCTAATGGTTCCTCCGAAATATATCGGAAGCGTAGCAGTAGAACTCCTGGTCTTTCGGCATACATTAAGCAAATGGTCCGTTCTCATCTAATGAGCATCGAAAGAGTCGCGGGGCGTGATAATACCGTGGCAGGAGCTTCGGAAGGCTTTAGTAGGAAGCAGACCTAAAACTAAGATTCTGAAGGAATTTACGAGGCGAAAGGATATAGTACGGCCCGGGAGTCAAAACTAACGAACCGGGGCAAATAAATGAGAATCGTTCGATGCAGAGAGAGAGAGAGAGAGATTCAGGGAAAGAAAGAAAAGAGAGAGAGAGAGAGAGAGAGAAATATTCAGGGAGAGAGAGAGAGAGAGAGAGAGAGAGAGAGAGAGAGAGAGAGAGAGAGAGAGAGAGAGAGAGAGAGAGAGAGAGAAAAAGAGAGAGAGGAAGGGAGAGATTCAGGGGAAAAGAGAGAGAGAGAGGAGAGAGATTCAGGGAGAAGAGAGAGAGAGAGAGAGAGAGAGAGAGAGAGAGAGAGAGAGAGAGAGATTCAGGGAGAAGAAAGAGAAAGAGAGAGAGATTCAGGGCGAGAGAGAGGGAGAAAGGTTCAGAGAGAGAGAGAGAGAGAGAGAGAGACGGACAGACAGACAGACAGAGATTCAGGGAGAAAGAGAGAGTCAAGAAGAGAGAGAGAGAGAGAGAGAGAGAGAGAGAGAGAGAGAGAGTATTACACGCTCTCATTTCAATAGATATCAAATTTTTACAAGAGGAGAACTTCATTAGAGCGAGTTATTGCCAGAGTCTGATATCGCCTCTGCAGAAGGAGGAGGTACAACTATCAAAAGGGGTGTTTTGAATCAGCTTTATTGCCGCATCGAGAGGATGAATGTGTAGGATTTAATGATATGAATGCAAGTTACACGCTATGTTCGTATATATCTGCGCATGCATTCATGTTTTACAGGTATTCATTTGGACGCTACTTTCTTGAGTTTCTTAAAAAAATCCCCAAATCACTCTCATTCTTGGTCAAACTAAAACATCCATTCTTCAGCCCAAATTCCAAGTGTGTGTGTGTGTGTGTGTGTGCATGTGCTGATCTATAAAGTGTATCAACAGAAATTTGATATATGTCGGATGAGCAGTAAGTATAGTGACTATGAATGGAGCAATGGTTATTAAAACTGAAGGTGGAAAAATGAAAGTGATTGTTTAGTATATAAATAATTAGGACTATACAACAGATGATGTCAAGATGGCAGTTCAAAAGAAACTGGAATTTCAATGGTATTGAATTCCATTATACTGAAACTTGGTCTCTGCCACATATAAATTTACATGGAAATAGTACAGGGATATTAGAAAAACGTTATAACTGAAGCAAAGTGGTCTGGAAATGTAGTGAGAATGGAAGGAAGTCACAGTTGCCGTCGTGCTAGAAAAGGAAAGACAGGAATGTTGAAGCATTGGCAATAGTAATGAAAAAGTGCATGGTTGGTGAAAGTGGCTCAGAATATGTAGGGGTTACTGAAGTGAAATTAAGGTTTATTTACGAGTGAATAAAAAGGATATCAAATCTGTGAAAATAAAAGGAAAACATTTCATCCCTGTCTTATTGTGATTAAAGAGTGAGT
>NC_089788.1:1258001-1285501 GCF_040412425.1 Macrobrachium rosenbergii | reverse complement strand
ACTGACCTTTCTTTCACTGCTTGATTTTTTCCTCCCCTTTGTCGTTCCCGATCAGAATTTAATTGATAACTGGATGCTTTAAACTTCTATGACACTTAATCATAATTTAGCACTAAAACAGGCCTCCAGCAAGCACTATAATAAGCCCACAACAGCCACTGAAAGCACCGGCTGAGTTCCTCAAGGGTGGTGCAATACCTTTCCACACCACTACCAGAAGCACACTGGGGTCTAGGGGGGTTCCCAACCCTCCCTGATCCTACGGTTCCGTATAGGTAATGTTTCTCTTCCATTAAATCTCAACTTTTATTTTCACAGCAGAAAAAATTCGCAGATAGAGCCATTAAATATATCCATAACAATTTAATTTTATCCATTACAGTAAACATCAGAAAGGGCTAATTATCAACGGTTTGGAAATCATCATCACCAGCATGAGACGGTAACGCCATGTCTTAAACCGGATCACCAAGAGCTTGCAAAAATTTGCGTTCTTTGCGGACTGTTGATGAGCAAGAGCCCGTGTCAGCACGAAGCTGGCTGAATCTGACAACAAAACAACTCATCGAAATTATTAAAATGATAAAAGTTGAGATTTGACTGAAGAGAAACATTACTTAATAGTGGAAAGGAAACATTACCTATATAACACGGGGAACATAGGATGGGAGTCCAGTGTTCTTGTGATGGTGTAAGAGGTTGGTGTTCATACCCCTTCAAGCCCTCCAGCGAAAATGCAGACGTGCTTTTATCGAATATCGTAGGTCTGTTGTAGTGCTGAATTAAGATGGAGTGACGTAGAAATATAAAGAACTCATTTATCAATTTAATTCCGAACGGCAAAGACAAAGGGAAGAAAAAAAATCAAGCTGTTAGAGAAAGGTCAGTTCTGTGCCCTCCATATTACCGGTAGTACCGGTATATTCATTTCACGTTTTGAATGATATTTCTTTACTATTTGTAAATTTACCACAAGATTCATATCATGTGTTTAATGATATTGTTTAGATTATACTCATATTTCAGTTATGCAATCGGAAGCACCGGAGGTTAAGGTTGTAAAGGAATATAGGCCTAGCTTTTCAACCCATCATATATATATATATTATATATATATATTAATATAATCGTTATTTATTAACTTCATTATAAACAACGCGTCCGTATTTGGTATAATAACGTTGAACCGTCACGAAATGAATTTGATTTATATTTAAAGTCCAGCGATTTATTATAATAAGATATCAGCTGTTCCTAGAAAACACGTGGTCTTTAAACTTAGTCTGAAGGTTTAATCTTTTAAACCTTCGTATATTTCAGCCATTTACTTTTAAGCCTTTTTGTTAATATTGTGGACAATTCTCCCTTTCTGAATCTCACTCTTGTTATATCGGGTTTATAAAGAGTATTATTGACGTCTTGTACGTGATAAGCTCTATTGGACTTCAACGCAGCTTAGGCGGGGGGAGCCGCCATATTGCCCTCATAGGGCGTACCAACCCTTCGAAGACAGTCTTCCAAATTACCACTCAGTCTTCGTTCCCTAAGGCCGCCACTAACGCTCAGTTTTACCTGCAAGCAATTATGCCTGTGTAAGCAAAAGTGAACGTTAGTAGGTTCATTTTTTTTATAACTGCGCAGGTGTAACTGAACGTAAGTGGCGGCCTTTAGGGAGATTCCGTAAGGTTGGCAGAACTGGAGGTATCGGATATTTAGAAATTCCGTTAAAAATTTTATTAAGGCCGGTTATTCACGATCAGGTTTACCTATCAGTTCGCTCGTGACTGTTCGACAGATGACAGTCCACATGAAAAGAGTTGACAGAACTGTCAGTCGGACCGTCAAATCGAGGTTGTCTGTCATATCGTCGTCAGTTCTCGCCCAGCCTTCGTCGTGGTAAGACACATGGCCGCCAATGAAACTCTTGGTGAATGATTATCTTTCGCGGCAATTCACTTCGTATAATGAACTACGCAGAAAAAGCGTAAAAGAATATTGGTCTAAATATTTCTCATTAAAGACAGATGTCTATTTTCTTACAATATTGATGAATGAGTTTAAATTAGAACCTGGGGTTGGTTCAGTTACGAAAGTGGAACATAAAACCTACTTGCTACCTAGTAACACCTTTCATGGACGTGTACCAAATTATCTGCATCGTAAGGAACTTTTTTCATTTATTTTAAATTATTAACATCATATGGAACTTTTTAATTAATTTTTTAATATGATTTGGACTCTGAACGGCCTACTACAAATAGCGCTGGCGGGCCTAACAACGAATTGAACTAGGCCTATATATATATTTAATTCTTCATCCAAGTTTGAAAACGACAACTTAGGTGTCACCTCACGCGGTGCACTGTAGGCATTACTTAAGGTTCTTTGCAACATCCATTCAGCCCCTAGTTGCAGCCTTAATTTCCACCCACTTCAAAAAATTGCTTCATAGCGCAGCTGCGAGGTTTTCCTCCCGTTACACCTTTCAAACCTTTTAACTCGCAGTTTTCCTTTCAGCGTTGAATGACCTTATCATAGGTCCCAGCGCTTGGCCTTAGGCCTAAATTGTATATTCCATGTATCTTTGACGCCAAATTCGATGAAATATCAGACGAACCGACAAGTAAACCTGATCGTGAATACTCGGCCTAAGGTAAGGATATTGCGTGAGGTTGCCCCAATTTTTTTTTTTTATCGGTTATTTTGAAACGACTCGTTCAAAATGTTGGTAAAATAGCTCATTGGTCGTAATTTCTTGCAACCGAGGTTAATGTATTTAAAAGGTTTATGATTTTTGAAAACTGTACGTGATTTATAATAGAGAATGAGTTGCAGGCTTAGGTGATAACACAATCTGCCTTCATATGACCATCTGAATTAAACAGTTTACAATTATACTTGAGTACAGAATTGACCGCTTTAGAAAATAAGAGTTACGGGTAGATTTTTGAGAGAACTCGCCATATATATACAGTATATATGTAACTATATATTGTATACATAGGCCTATGTATGTCACAAAATAGCCACGCAACTGCACTGTGTATATGCATTAATATTACTCGTATTAGGCTTAAGCAAGACAATATGGTTTAGATTTCAGATTCTTTTAATTCACAAAGTACAAGCTTTCGAAGACATGCGAGTAATATACACACACACACACACACACACACACACACATATATACACATATATATATATATATATATATATATATATATACATATACACGTACATACATACGTACATACTTACAAGTGTGTGAGGGATTGGAGACGTTGAGTGGTCATTGTGGCAATTACATATTAGGTGGTACTGCACATTCCACTCCACTTACTTATCAGTTAATTGATCTATTTATTTGCCTATTTATTTATTAATAAAACAGAAGGTTGCCATTTCCAGACTATGACTCCTGGTATACACAAACTCCTTTTCCATTCATCGTGAAGCAAAATTACTTTCAGTCTGCTGACGTTCACGCCAGACTTGCGACCGAGCTGAGGTATCTCATAAGACTTGTCTTCACGTGGTACAGTTGCACCCCGGCAAAAGCCGCGGTGCATAACACTGGATTGCATACTCTGCATTCCGTTGTTGCAATAAGTGCTCGCGGTTGAATTGCAATTACACGTTCAAGAAGCTTTGAAACGAGTTTTCGTAAGGACGTTGATTTTAATAAGGGCTGTGAGACCCAGTGGTTTTAATAACTGGGTGCATCGACACAAAAGGAATGCTGGAAATGATTAAGGTGGTATATTAATGTGCTGTGGACTGGTGCTGTTTAATGTACTTCAGTGACAGTTTATTTTTGTTTATTTGAGTTGAGTTATATATATATGTGTATATAAGTATATATTCTATATAAATATATATATGTATGTACACACACACATATATATATATGTTAAGTTAAGTATACCTAGTTTTATAGACCACTGAGCTGATTAACAGCTCTCCTATATTAGACTTATTTTACGTATATAACCAATATATATATATGAATCCGAACCACATTATAGCGAAAAATTTTATCATATTCACTCTAACTCTTCATCAGCCGGCATTAACTCCGGCCCATCGACAGAAATTTTATCCTTTAATATCCAATTCGCTCTACCTCGGAAATAATATAATTTTCATATATGTTATCCGGGGAATTTTATAGTTGATAATAAATTCGTCGTCTCCTGGGCTTGAACCACTGAAGACAAGAACTCAGGACTACAGTGACGCGCATTAAACCACACAGCCAACATATATATACATATATATATATATATATATATATATATATATATATATATATATATATATATATATATATATATTATTATTTTATTTTAACTATGCTAGTTTTGTGGTGACTTTGTGGCGAATGAAAGTGAAGTTATCAACAAAATAACCGGGTTAATCGTTTGTGACAACTTTACAACAGGAAGTCATCTGATGTTTGGGGGAATTTCGGCATTTTAAGTTTTGACCTTAAAAACAATATATACCAAAGTTGTATATCACATCATAGTGAAAAACGAATGTAATATTCATACTTCTTCTGTGCAGGAGAACTTATATTAGCGTGCTTTTAGTTTTCTGAAAAGAAAACTATTGTGTATGCTTTGTCTGTCCGTCCGCACTTTACTCTGTCCGCACTTTTTTCTGTCCGCAATTTTTTTGTCCGCCCTCAGATCTTAAAAACTGCTGAGGCTAGAGGGCTGCAAATTGGTATGTTTATTATCCACCCTCCAATCATCAAACATACCAAATTGCAGCCCTCTAGCCTCAGTAGTTTTTATTTCATTTAAGGTTAAAGTTAGTCATAATCGTGCTTCTGGCAACGAAATAGCACAGGCCACCACTGCCGGCTGAGATCTTTATGGGCCGCGGCTCATACTGCATCATACTGAGACCGCCGAAAGATAGACCTATTTTCGGTGGCCTTGATTATACGCTGTACAGGAAACTCGATTGCGCTAAAGAAACTTAGGCGCATTTTTTTACTTGTTTGCCTGAGAAATGATTTCAGTCGGGTAAAAAGATTACGTGGTTTTGTGCATTGTTGAAATAAAAAAGGGATAGTAACATGATTAAATACATGCTATGATGGCCGTTGCACAGATACATAGGATACAAAATTTTGTATCTGAAATATTTTAGAATATAAAAGACATTAATAAATCATTTGGCCCATAATCATAATCGAATATATCTCATGTTTAAAAAGGAGGAAACCCCGTACTGGGTAGTGCCGTCAGTGCTCCTCATGCGGTGCACTGTAGGCATTACCTAAGGTTCTATGCAGCGTGCCTTCCTTAGGCCCCAAGCTGCAACCCCTTTCGTTTCTTTTACTGTACCTCGTTTCATATCCTCTTTCTTCCATCTTACTTTCCTCAACCCTCTGCTAACAATTGATTCATAGTGCAAGTGCTTTGAGGTTTTCCTCCTGTTGCACCTTTCAAACCTTTTACTGTCAATTTCCGTTTCAGCGCTGAATGACCTCGTCGGTCCCAGTGCCCTTGGCCTAAATTCTATAGTCAGTTCAGTTCAAAAGGGAGGAAAGAAAGAAGCGTTTAAAACAACATTTTCCTAAAGCTGTTTATTTGTTTCTCAACCAAGAGTTACATTTTTATTCCGAGAAGCAAGAAGAAAGTGAATTCATCTGACATCTTATCAAATATTTCATTATTAAGTAATATAATCTTTGTATAGAAAAAAGATAAATATCAATTAACAGTATACTACAATTCCCCTTCCAGAAGAGTTAGCATCGTCCCAGATGACAGTACTGCCCTGAAATGGAAGACTGCAGTGTCTGCAAAAAGCAAAACTGAGAAAAATGGTTTAGACACTCCCTTGCCTTACTACTGATTTTACAGATACTGCAAATGGACCCCCTAGATAAAACACTGACCTATTGGACCTGCCCCTAAAATGGAAGACCACAGTATCTGCAAAAATAAAAACTGAAAAATTGACTACTGATTTTGCAGATACTGCAAATGGACCCCCTAGATAAAACACTGACCTATTGGACAATTCTACCCTAAAATGGAGGACTGCAGTATCTGCAAAAATACAAAACTGAGAAAAATGGTAGATATTGCAGTTTTCCCTTGCCTTACCACTGATTTTGCAGATACTGCAACTGTGGCCCCCTAAATACTCGTGGACAGCATTGAGGAATCATTCTGAAACTGCAGTAACATCTGTTAAGTGTTTCACGAGCCCAGTTGGTGGCATATCTCAATTTCGAAAATTTTGCACATACTGCAGGCTTCCATTCTAGGGCAGAATATGTGAGACTATTTTATTTTAGGAATAAGAGACATTCAGCATCGTTTTAACAAAACAGTACCCAAGACAGTAGCATCTCAACTTAGCAGAACATTTGGGGGGAGGGGACTGGTCTGGGTTTCTGGTAAGTAACAGAGTCCATCAAGTATTTTCCAGATGTTTTATAGCTAACAGCAATTCCACATAGTTCCTGACCTAAACTAGCCTGAACTTTAAACTAAACATTCACTTTTAAGATTCTTTATTGAGAAATTTATGACATTTAAAATGGTAGCACAGCAGAAAAAAAATCATAATATTGCAGCTGATAAGTACAGAAATCAGGTCCGTTAAATTGAGGTGTCACTGTACCCTATTGTAGCTAGTAAGTACAGAAGTCAGGTCTGTTAAGTTGAGGTGTCACTGTACCCTATTGTAGCAGAGAAGCACAGAAGTCAGGTCCGTTAAATTGAGGTGTCACTGTACCTTACAGCAGCTGATAAGTACAGAAGTCAGGTCCGTTAAGTTGAGGTGTCACTGTACCTTACAGCAGCTGGTAAGTACAGAAGTCAGGTCCGTTAAGTTGAGGTGTCACTGTACCCTATTGTAGCCAATAAGTACAGAAGTCAGGTCTGTTAAGTTGAGGCGTCACCGTACCCTATTGTAGCTAATAAGTACAGAAGTCATGTCTGTTAAGTTGAGGTGTCACTGTACCTTTCTTTCATTTCTCCAAACAGAATCATCAACGGCTCCGAATCAAACAGACTGACACAGCGCGTAATCTTCAAATTCGCAGCCTCCGTCCCACACGCCCAGTTTGGTGGGCCTCAGGTCGATGTTCCCGCAGCCTCCTCCCGGAGTGGATTCGGCCCATATGTCGTCAGGGACTTCCTCCTCGCTGGAAATCCACCGGTAATCCCTCAGGCCTATCCAGGGTTGAGGACCTGGAAATTAGCTTGCAGTTAGGAGTGCCCAGGGAAGAGACGGCGAGCCAATGGAAGGTCAGTTGGTTGATAGTGTATTTGATAAAGGCCTACCCGTGACAATGGACAAACACTTCTGTGTTTGTATATATACACATATAGTGTGTGCGTGTCTGCGCGCGTGCTTGCATGCATTCGTACGCAGTTATTATCAAAGGTTAAGTCACTATTAGGCTACCTATTAACATTGAATTTTATTGGAAATTATTTTCTTTGTGTCCGCACAAGTGTATGTATGAATGTATATCCAAAGAATAAGCCAAAAATTACTTCTTAATATCGAATTCATATTTCCTTGGACACAACTTACACCCAAAGGAAATTAGCCTATATATGATAATTGCATCTGCTTGAGCCGGAACTCGAGCCACATGGGTGTCAGTGACTTTATCCACTTGGCAATAGCTCTTGATGGCTGAGTGGAGATGATTTTAACTCTTGAATTTTATTTACGGCAACAGTTGAGGAAAAATTAAATGATTATACTTAGACTTACTGTTATAAGACTTAGACTTACTGTCACAAGATTTAGGCATAGTGTCACAAGGCTTAGATTCACTGTCACAAGATTTAGACTTACTGTTACAAGACATAGACTTACTACATTCACAAGACCTAGACTTACTGTCATAAGAATTAGACTTGCTGTCACAAGACCTAGACTTACTGTCACAAGACCTAGACTTACTGTCACAAGACGTAGACTTACTGTCACAAGACCTAGACTTACAGTCACAAGACTTAGACTTACTACAGTCACGAGACATAGACTGACTACAGTCACAAGACCTAGACTTACTACAATCGTAAGACCTAGACTTACTACAGTCACAAGACCTAGACTTACTACAGTCACAAGACCTAGACTTACTATCACAAGACCTGGACTTACTGTCTTCCATCAGAGGCCCGAAGTAGCGGCCTAGCGTCTCGAGGTCGTGTTCCGCAATATCCTGGAGGAGCCTCTTGCCCATGGCCTCGCAGATGCCCCTGGCCTGTTCCCAGATCATCCTCGTGAAGACGGGGGTGATGCACCCCAGGGTCGGCAGGAAAAGAGACGGACTCGTGCAGGTCATGTCTTGAGATCGAAGAGAAAGTTGAATTGATTGGTAGAGTTACTCTCTGAGAGAGCTTTGTTGGAGCATTGGAAATGGTTAAGTTTGTGAAGAGAAAATGAAATTGATTGGTAGAGTTACTCTCAGAGATTTCTTTGTTGGGGCATTGGCAGTGGTTAAGTTTGTGAAGAGATAATGAAATTGATTGGTAGAGTTACTCTGAGCTTTGTTGGGGCATTGGAAATGGTTAAGTTTGTGAAGAGATAATGAAATTGATTGGTAAAGTTACTCTCTGAGATTTCTTTGTTGGGGCATTGGAAATGGTTAAGTTTGTGAAGAGATAATGGAATTGATTGATAGAGTTACTCTCTGAGCTTTGTTGTGGCATTGGAAATGGTTAAAGTTTGTGAAGAGAAAGTGAAATTGATTGATAGAGTTACTCTCTAAGCTTTGTTGGGGCATTGGAAAAGTTGTTAATGAAATTGATTGGTAGAGTTACTCTCTGAGTTTGTTGTTTTACAGGTTTACAGGGTCTTTTAGAAATCTGGAGGAAAGTGGGAATATTCAGGGTTCTATAAAAAAAAGTGTTTCGATCCTCATAAGAAATTTAATTCATTTGCATACGAGGTGTTTAAACATATTACATGAAATAAGATAAATATAACAATTTTCTGTTGTCACTTAAACAGACTAAGAAAGTAGGCTTGAATTTTACGTTTTTCATCATTGTTCGACAAGTTTTGACGGAAAGAAAACGCACTTCAGTTAGCTGAACAAGTCTTTTAAATTCATATTCTCTTTCTTCCATCTTACTTTCCTCAACCCTCTCCTAACTATTGTTTTATATTGCAATTGCGACGTTTTTCTCCTGTTACACTTTTCAAACCTTTTTGTTCTCAATTTTCCTTTCAATGCTGAATGACATCGCCATTGGTCAGAGCGCTTATTGGCCTCTGGCCTAAATTTCATATTCCATTCCATTCCTGTTCTAGAAGCTGTGCTTTTGAATGGATAAGTAGTCACTTGTTTCCTTTAATACGCAGTTCATGTTGCGAGTATGTGGTTAGTTACCTTGACACGAATTTCTGATCCTCATGAATCCATCTCGACATATGCACTGGTAACTCCCTTGGGTGTTGACGCAAATTTCGTTCCTGTTGCAGGCGAAATTCCCCTCTGCGCATTCATTCACATCTGCAGAAGGCAAAAGAGAGAGAAGAAGAGTTTATGGAGGGCTTAGAAAAATACATGAATGACAGAATGAGCTAACTATCAGGCCGCTGTAGGCAATACTTGAGGTTCTTTGCGGCGTCCCTTAGGTTCTTTGCAACCTCTTTAATTCATTTTGGTCTCTTACTTCTTCTTTGCGGCGTCCCTTAGGTCCCTAGCTGCAACCCATTTCATTCATTTTGCTATATTCTCTTTCTTCCATCTTACTTTCCTCAATCCTCTCCTAACAATTGATTCATAGTGCAACTGCTTTGAGGTTTTCATCCTGTTACACCTTTCAAGCCTTGTATACTCCCAATTTCCCTTTCAGCGCAGAATGACCTTTACATAGGTCCCAGCGCTTGGCCTTTGGTCTAAATTGTATATTCTGTTCTCTATTCTATAGCAACCTTTTAACGTAAAACCAGTGCATTAAATGAGACACTAGAGAACTTCAAAATTGTCTATAGTTTGCTAAATAAACTTCTGAATCTTTTTAGGAAATAATAATAAAAAAAATTTACTGGCTGTCACAACAGGTGAACAGGTGCAATGATAATTACCTTGACAGGTGAAACCGTCTCTACAATAGCCAGGTAAACAGGTGCAATGATAATTACCTTGACAGGTGAAAACGTCTCTATAATAGCCAGGTAAACAGGTGCAATGGTAATTACCTTGACAGGTGAAACCGTCTGTGTAATAGCCACGTAAACAGGTGCAATGATAATTACCTTGACAGGTGAAACCGTCGCCGTAATAGCCAGGTAAACAGGTGCAATGGTACTTCATCAATTTGTCGTTGCACAGAGCAAATTCGCTGCATTCGTGGGTGTCCTCTTTGCATTCGTCTGGTGGGATAATATATATTAGTCTGTCTATCATAAATTATCTGTTGGATTGACTGAAAATTTAATTTTAAATTTAATTCTCGCTATTCGTCATTGTCCTGAAATGTATTCAAAGTGTTTCTTATCGTAAATTAGATATTTGATTAACCGAAAAATATTCCCAAATCAAACTCTCATTATTCTTCATTGTACTGAAAGGTATTCAAAGTATTTATTATCCTAAATCAGCTATTAACTGGAAATTATTTCCAAATCTAGGAATTTCATTATTCTTCATTGTCCTGAATTGTATTAAAATGATTTTTTATACAAATTATATCTATTTAATCCCGTCAGTTCACCTCACGAGGTGCACTGTAGGCATTAGTTAAGGTTCTTTACCGCGTCCCTTCCTTAGGTCCCCAGCTGCTAAAACCCCTTTCAATCCCTTTTACTGTATCTCCGTTCGTATTCTCTTTCTCCCATCTGACTTTCCACCCCCTCTAACAGTTGTTTCACAGTGCAACTGCAAAAGGTTTTCCTCTTGTTACACCTTTCAAACCTTCTTGCTATCAATTTTCCTTTTCAGCTCTGAATGGCCTCATAGGTCCCAACGCTTATTGGCCTTTCTGCTAAATTCTATATTCCAGTTCATATTTAATTAACCAAAATGATTTCCAAATCAAATTCTCATCATTCGTTTTGTCCTTAAATGTATTTAAACTAAGTTAGTCTGTTCATATATGGAACTTAATTGAACATCACCTCACACTCCATTACAGTACTACTTTTCAATTGCCGTGAACATTTCGTATATATAAGAATTAAAATGAAACGACAGATGATTCTTACCCGCTTGCATAATGTCGCGAAACTCCGACACCTGATCGGCCGTTGAGCATTTATTGAGAGCGGCGCCTATGTTGCGTAGCTCTGCAAGATAGATCTGGATTGAAGGTTGTCTAAGAAAGTGAATAGGGCCTATCTGTGCGTTTACTGAGAGTAATATAAAGCGTATTGCATTTAACAGGTATAAATGGATTGGCAAGGATATATGATGTAGAGGCAATGAACTATTAATGATTATCATCAAACAGACATATGTATATATATGTATATATATATATACGTATACACACACACACAAAGCGAGAATTATTTAGACCCGATAGCAAATTCCTAAGATGTATGCTAGTATTGCACCAGGCCCGGATTTTATTAATGATTATCATCAAACAGACGTATGTATATATATATACATATACATACACACACACACATAAAGCGAGAATTATTTAGACCCGATAGCAAATTCCTAAGATGTATGCTAGTATTACACCAGACCCTGATTTTTTTTTGCCGTGTCCCAAGGTTATGTTAGGTTAGGTTGAGTTAGGTCAAGCTAGATTAAAAATCCCTCTCATAATTCGGGTGTGGGAAACATAATGAGAATATTTTCAAGAAACTCCTATGGTTAGTTTTCAAGATATGGCGTCCCGCTTTTTTCAGGGGAAAGGTCGCACTCGGTTACGTCTCTGGAAAATGCGATCCGGTAGCATATAGCCTCACCTGTCTCCGTCTTGTTGAAAAAGGACTCGACCTCTTCCTTCCTGGCGTAGTCCTTCAGATCCGCGAGCTGTTCTGGTGAAAAATAATAATGAATGAAAAGGGAGGGAATGAGAAAATGAACGAATGAGATGGGAGACGTGGATGAATGAATGGTGAGAATTTGTCAACGTCCCGATGCATTTGAATGAGAACGAATGATTATGCAGATGATTAAGTTGAGTGATGATGGTGATTGCGTGAGTGATTGGAGAGAAATTAGAAATAGAGAAATAGATTAAATGTGTTTAAAAAAGTTATGATAAGCGAACGATTCAGGGATAAAAAAAAAAGTTTGGTAATTATTAGGTACTACATGAAAGAGTCTGCCAAAAATAGACGTCATAAAATAAAGAATAAGTGACTGAGCGATTGAGTAATTAACGAAACGAACGGATAACTAACTCAGTAAAAGAATATTTGATCGCTTAACCAAAATGATTGAATGAATCAAATATAGGAGTGAATTAAAATATTTGATATATGAAACTGCACAATAACCACTAAGAATTAAGAACTGAATAAATAAAGAAGCGAATGAATTAAGTAGTGATAAAAAAAAAGGAATGACGAAATGAAAAGTAGCAAAAGAGGAAGAGGAATAAAAGTAGTATTTCAGAGAAAATGTTGTTCATCTCTCGTTTGTATATCATAATCGTATTACATTGACAATGTAAGCTTCCATGGTACTGAACGTCCCATCAGAGGAACGCTCTGGAGTTGCCATCAGTTGTAATCAGGTATATCATCATTTCATTCCCAAACGCGTAAAATTTATCTGTGCACTTTTTAGTGGACAGACTGATTGATTGTGACGTTTTAGGGCGCGAGGTCAAGCACTTTGACCTGTGTAGGTTATTTAGATGACCTGGGAGTCGTGTGCATGGCGGTGATTTTGATGGTGTTGAGAGATACTGTCAGATTGAATATGATCCAGTGTTGTTGGTAAAAAATGCATAGAACTTTGTAATCTGATGTATATGATATATGTATATACTGTATGTATGTATTTATATATATATATATATATATATACCTGTATGTACACATATACATATGTATGTATATATATACAAATATATGAATATATGTAAATATATATATATATATATATATATATATATATATATATATATATATATATATATATATATATATATATATATATATATATTTATGTATGTGTGTGATAGGTAGATAGTACATAGCATATCTTACCATACATGTGCTGTGTACACGTGTACACTTTAGCATATGAAGCCAGAGATCTTCTGAGATTCTATGAAAATATAAGATACCCTTGCGAACATTATCAATTTCAATACATACCAGTTCCACAATCATTCTTCACGTAGGGCATTCACATAAGATACACTTCAAAGTAAGAATTAGATGACCTTAATCATGTATAGCTATAAGAAATATATTTAAAGAAATAAGTCTTAAATCTCAATAATAATATTTCAGACTAAACAAAAAACCACACACGCACTAACCTTCCATGGAAGTCATCCTCTTCTGAAGCTCTGTGAAATGGGAAAAGTAAAAAAAAAAAAAAGATAAAAAAAAAGAGATTAAAACTTCATATCGAGAATTCCCACCTCTTATTTTCTGTGACACAACAAATTCTCACATTCAGTTATTCAGACGGGGTGAAACTGCGAGGCATACTGACCCGTTATGGCCGATACCTTTCGGTGGAGCTCTGGAATTACAAGAGAGAGGAATTATAATTATAATAATAATATATATAATAATAATAAATAAAAATAATAAAATAACAAAATAATAATAATAAAATAAAATAATAATAATAATAATAATAATAATAATAATAATAATAATAATAATAATAATAATAATAATAATAATGACACATCAGTGGCGTTATGCCCGATACCTTTCGGTGGAACACTGAAATCGCAAGAGAGAGGAATAATAATAATAATAATAATAATAATAATAATAATAATAATAATAATAATAATAATAATCATCATAATCATAACAATAATAATAATAATAATAATAGTGCATCAGTGTAAGGGAAAATCACCGAGTAAATAAATTCATTCAACATGACCAGAAGCGTGAAAGTTTAATAGGAATACCATTAATAAGAATAATATTAATTCGCGGTTCAAACGGCGAAGGGGGATGGAAAGTGATAAGCTTGGTGAACTGTAATACGAAGCGAATGAATAAATAAATAGGCAAAATAATATACGCGATGGATTTCACCTCACATACAGACAGGAAATTTAAGGATTGTCTTTCAGTATATATATAAAGTAAAACGAATTGTTATATATTCCATGCTTTAGATTTCCGTCTCAGTTCATATTTCGGTATGTAATGCAAGCAAGCAGGCGTGTGTAAACGTACTACAGGAATAAAAAGCGTCTAATTCTCCTAAGCGTTGCACTGACTGATCGTTAAGACTAAAAATGGTTGGGCGCAGACAACTGTCTGAATTTAAATCTTTTTGGTTCTCCTAGAGAGAACGATAAGACATTTTAACAAAAGAAGTATATAGCGTTATAGCCTCTCTCTCTCTCTCTCTCTCTCTCTCTCTCTCTCTCTCTCTCTCTCTCTCTCTCTCTCTTCGCATTCATTTGTATGTTTTCATATACTGTTCACTGTATGGTAAATTGTAGAACGCTCACCGTCAGGCATTGTTGTACATACAAAACCTCTCTCTCTCTCTCTCTCTCTCTCTCTCTCTCTCTCTCTCTCTCTCTCTCTCTCTCTCTCTCATTTTGCATATGTTCATGTACTGTTCACTGTATTGTAAATTGTAAAACACTCACAGGGTTCATACGGAAAATTTTCTTTCTCTCTCTCTCTCTCATTTTGCATATGTTCATGTACTGTTCACTGTATTGTAAATTTAAAACACTCTTCTCAGAAATTTTTCTCTCTCTCTCTCTCTCTCTCTCTCTCTCTCTCTCTCTCTCTCTCCTCCTTTTGCATATAATAACATTATGTTCACTGAATTGTAAATTGTAAAACACTCACCATCAAGCGTAGCCAGTTTATTCTGGTGATCTGTAAAAGGAAAAACAAAGTTTTACGTAATTAAAGGACTTTTATACTTATCAGTAACATTTTTGTCATTAACTGTCATTATCAGATCTAATTGTTATCAGTTTAAAGCACATGTTATTTTAGGTTAGGCATAAATTGCTTTAGCCTTAGGTTCTAAAAAAAAAAATTAGCTGTGAAAGATATTATAAGTAAAATGCAGCCGAAGATTTTTGTAAATAATGCTGTATGAGCCAGGCCCATGAAACTCAGCCACGGGCTGGTGGTGGCCCGTTCTTGGCACCTGTAGCGTTGCCAGTCGCACGATCATGGCTAACTTTAACCTTGAATAAAATAAAAAGTACTGAGGAGGCTAGAGGGCTGTAATTTTGTATGTTTGATGACTGGAGGGTGAATGAGTAACATACCGATTTACAGCCCTCTAGCCTCGGTAGTTTTTAAGATCTGAGGGCGGGCAGAAAAAGTTAAAATGAGGTGTTATTGTGTTTAATACCATATAATCTAAATATGTAAATAATTTCTTTTTAACACTGAATTGTGATTTCCCTCAATAGGTGGAAATATTCATTAAAACTTCATAGATCTCTTAATGTATATTAGTCATAAATATTGAAAAAAATATGTAGATGTTATTATTTTTGCTCTTAGAAATTAATATAACTCTTATTTTTACAACACCAGTATTGTAGTTATTTTTATCGTCAGGGTTTAAGCTTTGTTGTAGTTATAATTTTTGTTATATTTGCTGTTGTTATTACATTCATTTTAACATTTGATGAGCCACTTATTCAAAATATGAAATATTCTAATATATATATTTCGTGACTGTTATTGTCACAAACTAATATAACTAATCTACGGTTGGAAAGATGGAATGAAATACACTACAATACTTGTATTATAATATTGTATTTTAACATTCAACTTATATTTTTATTTATTAATTTATCTCGTTCTTTCTCTATTTCCCATTACCCTCTGGTGCTATTTTCGAATGAACACCTTAACATTCTTGGGAAGCTTGAAGAATTTCAAGTCAGTGGCCCCTGTGGTGGGCTTGTTCCATATGAATAGGATTCATCTTCTGAATAATAATAATGATAATAATAATAATAACAACAATAAAATTATTACTACTAATAATAATAATGATAAAATTATAATTTGTTTACCTGTCATTACTCAACCCTTGAACTGAGGGAAATATATTTAAAATACCTGAATATCTCGATCACAAGATGCACTTCTTGTTGTGCATTATATAATTTCCTATTGCGTGCTGGAAGTTATTCTCGGTTAATGTGAATTTTTTTAATAAGTTGTATTTGTGGCTTTATATTTGTGCGTTTGAAAGACATGAGCGTATTAGTGACAAAGCCCTTGCTTCATTATATGTATATATACATATATATATATATATATATATATATACGTATGTGTATAAACATCTATATACATATATATTTATATATACTGTATATTTATATATAATCCATACATACACACATACAAATAACGTATGTAGTACATACGCACAGTATATAAACGTATTCTCTTCAGAAGCGCCTGAAGCTACAACACGCAGAATTAACCGACAAATGTAATCATCGCCTCAGCACAGAATAACCCTTGCAGCCAAGCCATCACAAAGTACTGAGGAATGTTTGTTTTACCTTCAAGACGCTGCAATATCCTCTCGAACCCCTTCTCAATCGCTTCCACGAGTAATACGTTAGAGTCCTCTTTCTCTTCCGTCACATTTGCGTCACAGAGTGAGGAGAATGTCACAAGAACGAGAATCCGGACGAAGGGAAACTCCATGGCTTCTCAGAGGGCACAGAAAACGCCACTGAGAGTGTCACTGAATCACTGGTTGTTAAGTCACCCCAGCCAGCACCATAACAAAAGGGTTGGAGCCACAGGCTTTCATTCAAAGTGAGGGATCTGAATCAATTTCTGTGTATTTCTGATGATTTTATACGGGATTCCGATTCAAAGTTGAATGTGAATTTGAGAGGAACTGGGAGGAAAGAATAAAACAATAGTCCTGGCGAAATTTAAGTGGATGAAAGTATCGTATGCAATCACGAGTTGGAACGCCAAGCTTTCAGAGTGAGGGACATGAATCAATTTCAGTGAATTTCTGATGATTTTATACGAGATTCCGACTCAGAGTTGAATGTGATTTGAGAGGAATTGAGAGAATAGTAAAACAATATTCTGGGCGAAAGCCAAGTGGATGAAAGTATCGTACAGTCGCGAGTACTTGTCCGAGATTGGACTCAAAACAAAACGTCTGGCAGCGACGTTCGAGCGCGGCACTACATGCCACCCTTAAGAGAGGTTCCATCATAGGGTAGTTAGGCTAAGAGCCTCCCAAATAAATGGGTGGGATGGGGCTTGCTTGGGCGTTACCTTGGGGGTGTAAGAGTCTCCCAAATAAATGGGTGGGATGGGGCCTGCTTGGGCCGTGACCTTGGGGGCTGAATGGGGGTGACAAACCAAACCCAGAGGCGTCACGAGAGCGACTCTTATCACCGCAATTGAATCTATCAAGTCGTTTTGTGTGAGTGCCGCGTTTGTCCTTATAACTAACTCTCTTCCTTTGTGCTGTGATGTTAGAGGTTATTTGAGCGGCTCGCTTTCTGAGAAGGGACGTGAGGGGTTTTATATGTATATGTATATGTATATATGTGTATATATATTTATATTTATACTTCTATTTATATATACAAGTATTGTGTATATATATATGTATATATATATCTATATTTATATATATATATATATATATATATATATATATATATACACTGTATGTAAAGCAAAGATGATTATCACTTAAAAACAATTACTTTGATGGATATTCTCCGACATTAAATAGATCATTCCTTTTAGAAATTATAAAAATGTGAAAATTAATCAGAATATGAAGATTATCACCCAGATAATATGCCATCCTTATTAATATATCTTTGATAAACATTCATTTATTCAGGGAACGAAAACATACTTCTACATCTCTCACAAACTTCTCGTGACATCCTCGAGTGCGTGTTCTCCTTATTTACAAAAGATGTGAAGTTGCGACACTCGGCACCATTTTAAGTCTCGATTACACTTCAGCGAGATGAGGCCTCCTTCAACTGGGGACAGATTATGCTCGCTTGGGTGGAGGAGATTGGTTGGAGGGGAGGCATTGAGAGGTTGAGAAGGGTTTGGGGTGGCGGGAGGGGTTATGGGGTGTTGTAGTGAGACGGGGTAGGTTGTGGAGTGGGGTTTGTAGAATGGTGAGATGGGAGTTAAGGAGGTGTTGGCTAAATGATAATAATAATAATAATAATAATAATAATAATAATAATAATAATAATAACATAGGTTCTTGGGTTTGTAGAATGATGAGATGGGAGTTTATAATAATAATAATAATAATAATAAATAATAATAATAATAATAATAATAATAATAATATTGTCCATGGACAGGAAGTTCTTCCAAATAATAATAATGATAATAATAATAATAATAATAATAATAATAATAATAATAATAATAATAATAATAATAACTTGTCCATGGACAGGAATTCTTTCCAAATAATAATAATAATAATAATAATAATAATAATAATAATAATAATAATAACAACAACAACTTGTCCATAGACAGAAAGTCCTTCCAAATAATAATAATAATAATAAGAATAATAATAATAATAATAATAATAATAATAATAATAATAATAATAAATAATTCACATACCTTTCGAGAAAAGCTGAATGAGTAATGGAGGTATTCCACTCAGGAATATATTTCACAAACATCGCTCGACGCAGCAGCAGCAGTAAGGGATTTGAAAACTTTTAGCTTGGTGACGCCATAAAAGAAATTGATGATGAGATTTTCAGATTTATATTTGTGACTTTGTAACGCTTCTCGCGATTTGCCTTGAGGTCACGGATTTATGCTCGGAGGTACTGAATGTTATTACTGAGAGAGAGACAGAGAGAGAGAGAGAGAGAGAGAGAGAGAGAGAGAGGGAAGAATCATTATTACAAAAAAGACTAAATATAGTTTAAGGTCTATTCCGTGGAAATATATATTACATATATATTATATATAATATATATTACTACACTACTGAATTCCTTACGGGGGTAGTGCCGCCAGTGCACCTCACGCGGTGCACTGTAGGCATTACTAAAGGTTCTTTGCAGCGTCCCTTGACAGAGTCCCTTCCTTAGGCCCCTAGCTGCAACCCCCTTTCATTCCTTTTACTGTACTTCCGTTCATATTCTCTTTCTTCCATCCTTCTATCCACCCTCTCCTAACAGTCGTTTCGTAGAGAAACTGCAAAAGGTTTTCCTCCTGTTACACCTTTCAAACCTTTCTATTCTCAATTTCCCTTTCAGCGCTGAATGACCTCTTGGATCCCAGCGCTTGGCTTTTGGGCTAAATTCTTTATTCTAGTCCATTCCACTATTTACTGAATGACATTGCTATCTTATCAAGAATAAAAGAAAACTAGTAAAATGCGCCGTAGTTTCTTCGGTGCAATCGAGTTTTCTGTACGGCGTTTAATCAACGCCATCGAAAATAGATCTATCTTTTGGTGGTCTCGGTATAATGCTGGATGAGCCGCGGCCCTTGAAACTTTAACCACGGGCCTGTGGCGGTCTATCCTATGTCGTTGCCAGATGCGCGATCATGGCTAACTTTAATCTTAAATAAAATCAAAAGTACTGAGGAGGCTAGAGGGCTGCAATTTGGTATGTTTGGTGACTGGAGGGTGGATGATCAACATAACAATTTGCAGCCCTCTAGCCTCCGTAGTTTTTAAGATCTGAGGGCGGACAGAAAAGGTGTGGACAGAAAAATGTGCGGACAGAAAAAGTGCGGACTGAAAAAAGTGTGGACAAAAAAAAGTGCGAACAGAAAAAAGTGCGGACTGAAAAAAGTGCGGACAGAAAAAGTGCGGACAGGAAAAAGTGCGGACAGAAAAAAGTGTAGACAAAAAAGTGCGGACTGAAAAAAGTGTAGACAGAAAAAAGTGCGGACTGAAAAAAGTGTAGACAAAAAAGTGCTGACAGAAGTGCGGCAGAAAAAGTGCGGACAGAAAAAAGTGCGGACTGAAAAAAGTGCGGACAGAATAAAGCGCGGACGGACAGACAAAGCCAGCACAATAGTTATCTTTCACAGAAAACTAAAATGATAATCATATTAATAACTGATATTGAAAGTGACGGCTAAATTGTCTGAAGCCAAAATGGGTGAGGAGTAAAAATAAATTATGCGTGAACTACTCATTAAGGTTGATTGGCCCTTCTTGCCCGGAAAGCTCCGTGTGTTACACAGGTGACAGGACTTTGTGAATTTCTTATTGCTACCCTTTTATCAAGTACCTTGCAAGAGACACTTCTCAGTTCAGTCTAGGTCAGAGGAATTTGGTCAAATCTTTGTCATCTGCCTAATGTGTATATTATATGTGTATGTATATATGTATATATATATATATATATATATATCTATACATATGTATATATATATATATACATATGTATGTATATATGTATATATATATATATATATATATATATATATATATAATATAATATATATATAATATATATTTATATATATATTATTCTGTCCACACTTTTTCTGTCCGCACTTTTTCCTGTCCGCAATTTTCTGTCCGCACTCTTCTCTGCCCGCACTTTTTCTGTCCGCATTTTTTCTGTCCGCACTTTTTCTCTCCGCTCTCAGATCTTAAAAACTACAGAGGCTAGAGGGCTGCAAATTGGCATGTTGATCATCCACCCTCCAATCAGCAAACCTACCAAATTGCAGCCCTCTAACCTCAGTAGTTTTTATTTTATTTACGGTTGAAGTGAGCCATAATCGTGAGGCAACAATATAGGATAGGCCACCACCGGGCTGTGATTAAAATTTCACGGGCCGCGGCTCATACAGTATTATACCGAGACCACCGAAAGATAGATCTATTTGCGGTGGCCTTGATTATAAGCTGTAGTGGCTGTACAGAAAGAACGATTGCGCCGAAGAAACTCCGGCGAGTTTTTTACTTGTTTATTCTGGTAACAGGTTCATATAATACACACTGGCACTTTTTGCGTGGCGTAATAACAGGCAATCACCCTTTTTCCAGACTCCAGTGTCTGGAAAAGCGACTGGAAAAAGGAGGGAGTCATTATTCAGAAAAAACTGTTTTGAAAGTCTCTCTCTCTCTCTCTCTCTCTCTCTCTCTCTCTCTCTCTCTCTCTCTTGCATATGATAATATTATGTTCGCTGAATTGTAAAATGTAAAACACTCACCGTCAAGCGTTAGGGTTCATACAGAAAATCTCTCTCTCTCTCTCTCTCTCTCTCTCTCTCTCTCTCTCTCTCTCTCTCTCTCTCTCTCTCATTCATTTTGCATATGTTCATATACTATTCACTGTGTTGTAAATTGTAGAACACTCACCGTCAGGCATTTTTGTATATACAAAACCTCTCTCTCTCTCTCTCTCTCTCTCTCTCTCTCTTCTCTCTCTCTCTCTCTCTCTCTCTCTCTCTCTCTCTCTCTCTTCTTTGTTCACTTTATATTCTTATTTTATATTTACCCTCTGAACATCTGCCTATCTTCCTCGCTCGCAAATAACACAAGAAATTCTTCTGTAATGGAAGGAAGATTGAAGACATTTCACTCTCGCGAGAATAACACGTATTATTACGTCGTAATAGTCGCTTATAATGAACGACATCATTATGAATCATTATTGAGCCGTCAGAGAAAAGTTAAGAAAGCAGTAAGCGTTCATAACCGTTCCCACGAAGGAAATGAAAATATATAACAATCTTGAATACACCACCGAAATGTGGCCGCTATGAAACAGACTGTATTCCAGGTTTCTCGTATTATTATTATTATTATTATTATTATTATTATTATTATTATTATTATTATTATTATTATTATTATTATTCAAGCTTCCAAAGGATATGGTGGTGTTCATTCGAAAGAAGTAACAGAATATTATTATTATTATTATTATTATTATTATTATTATTATTATTATTATTATTAGTCGGAAGATTATTATTCAAGCTTCCAGAGAATATTTCATTCCATTCGAAAAGAAGTAACAGAATATATTATTATTATTATTATTATTATTATTATTATTATTATTATTATTATTATTATTATTATTATTATTATTATTATTCAGAAGAGGAAGCCTATTCATATGGAACAAGCCCACCACAGGGGCCATTGACTTGAAATTCAAGCTTCCAAAGAATATTTCGGCGTCCATTCGAAAGAAGTAACAGAATATATTATTATTATTATTATTATTATTATTATTATTATTATTATTATTATTATTATTATTCAGAAATACAGAAAGAAGAGATCAGTTATCAGAAAAACACGATAAACTGACAAATCAGCAAAGAAATAAAAACGTAAGTAAAACAATAAAACACAAGATGAATCGTATTAGGGCAGTAATATCAAGAATAACAAACCGGGGAAGTTTAATGTGAGCGAGCGCGATAAATAATATAAATGAATCTTTCACAGTGAATCTTTCACAGTGGCGCAGAACGAAGCAAGAAGTGAAGAAATGACTGGAAATGATTCCGGTTCGAGCCTGACGCCTTAAAAGAGTTTTTATGAATCTCGGTGTCGCGCGCTTTAATGAGACTAATTCTGTCGGGGTATCAGGGAGTTCAGAGAATTGGGAGAGTTTTACGTCTTTGATTTTTTTTGAAATTTATTAAGGCTTGTGATGTGGGCTGTGAGAGTCTTTTCAGATGTGTGTGTGTGGGGGATTTAGTGTTTTTGGAGTGGTTGGAAAGTATTGTCATTTATATTATATGTATGTATATGTATAATTATATGTATGTATGTATATATATGTATATATATATTAGAAATAATCAACACACAATCGCGTGTGGAACAGAAATAAATTTCTGGTCATCACTTGTGTGGCTTGGTTGGTAGCGGTCTCGTCTTTCAATTGAAAGACCTGGGTTCGATCCTGATGTGAGTTAGAAATTTATATATATATATATATATATATATATATATATATATATATATATATATATATATATATTTATATATATATGTATGTATATCAAATATTAGGAACCCACAAAAATGCCAAAATGTGGGTAAAATAAAGGCTATATTTCAGAGACCAAGCTGTCCCTCTCCTCAGGCAAGTATACTGTATATATATATATATATATATATA
This sequence comes from Macrobrachium rosenbergii, assembly GCF_040412425.1. NCBI lineage: Eukaryota > Metazoa > Arthropoda > Malacostraca > Decapoda > Palaemonidae > Macrobrachium > Macrobrachium rosenbergii. The sequence continues at coordinate 1,262,228 of NC_089788.1, read as the reverse complement.
TATATATATATATATATATATATATATATATATATATATATAACTGAATCACGAAAATATGGAACGTGATGAATGTATAAATAAAGATAAAATCCACGAAGGAAACGGAAACACTGGAGTGCTGCGAGGCCTTTCGACACTAGTCCTTTACTTAGCAGACTGAAGAAATATAAAAGTATGTTTACAAAGAAAGCTCATATAAATGACAGATGGGGATTATAAAGGAAACATATGTACCTGGAATCCAACACAATTGAAGAATTAGTAGAACTGCCAAAACAGGATTAAATATTTAAGAGGTTTTTACAAAGGATTAGGATCAACCGTTCAAGAGCAGGGACAGGACAATTAAAAGATTATACAGGTTCGTGACTGACCACCTAAAAATTTTTAGTACAACACAATAATTCTCTTTTTTTTTGTAAACAATAATAACTTTTTGCAGGATGAACATTTTTACAAATAAAAAAAATATATATTAAACATACGGATATACCGAAAATATATATCAAGTAGCTACCTTGTAATTAAGTCAGTGATTTTATCTTTTAGGTCATTCTTGAACATTTTTCTAATACAGGGGTCCAAATAATACATGCCAGGGCTAAGATTAAAGTTACAACTGGAAGTAAGCTGGATAATAGTGGACTCCAATAGATTTCTTGAAGAGAAATCTTTCGATCTGGCAATCACCGAACTTTCAGTCCAATTTATCCTGTGAGAGTTTTCACTTAAATGAATGAATATAGCATATATATATATATATATATATATATATATATATATATATATATATATATATATATATATATATATGTATGTATATATGTATGTACAGAGAGAAAGAGAATATGTTCATAATTCTGAAGTCTAGCAGTAGCAGTTTTAAAACCAAAATAAGTTGAATAGCAAGACACATTTGGAATTTTACTTCTGAAGTTGAGGCACAATAAATAAATATTATAGTTTGTATAACGTACAAAAAAAAAACAAGGAAAATCATAAACAGACATTTTAGAAAAAAAAAAATATCATCACATGAGAACTCGACATTGTTATGAGAATGTAAGTAATACGATACCTGGCATTGTCAGTGATAAAATATTGAAAGAGCGTAATTAACTAAACATTTTACATTTGCAAAGCTTCTTATTGCGCAGGATTTAACAATGATTATCTTCTGATTATCTTCTTAAATATTCTGGTTTAAATTGAAATAGATTGTTTTTTTTTTTTTTGTGAGGAGGGATAACAACAGTATTCTAAGCATGATTTGAATGACAGTGTTTCCTCTTTCTCTCTCTCTCTCTCTCTCTCTCTCTCTCTCTCTCTCTCTCTCTCTCTCTCTCTCTCTCTCTCTCTCTCTCTGTATATGTATATGTGTATATATATACACACATACATAAAATCTTTATTTATATACATATCTCCTTTTTTTCCGCAGGGGCGTGAGCCTGAGAAGTATGCCCCACACCACCTCAGCAGGACACGTGTATGTCATTCCAGGTGAGTTGGTGCCTGTTATCAGTCAATTAACTGCGACAGGTAGCCCCCGTTTCACTCAAGAGGGCTGTCTCTGCGCTGAAGTTCAGTTTCTGTCAGCAAAGAGTGTGTCTTGTTCCTTGCCGGGTGTACACGCCTTTCAGATCTTTGAGGTTTCAGGGACTGACAGAGGTTTCAGTGGCTGAAAGACCAGGGACTGAAAGAGAGTTCAGTGACTGAAAGACCAGTGACTTGAAGACATTTCAGTGACTGAAAGAGGGTTCAGTGACTGAAGGAGGTTTCAGGGACTGAAAGAGAGTTCAGTGGCTGAAAGACCAGGGACTGAAAGAGAGTTCAGTGACTGAAAGACCAGTGACTTAAAGACATTTCAGTGACTGAAAGAGGGTTCAGTGACTGAAGGAGGTTTCAGGGACTGAAAGAGAGTTCAGTGGTTGAAAGACCAGTGACTGAAAGATCAGCGACTGAGAGTTCAGTGACTGAACGACCGGTGACTGAAAGACGTTTCAGTGACTGAAAGACCAGTGACTGAAAGAGAGTTCAGTGATTGAAAGAGAGTTCAGTGACTTAAAGAGATTTCAGTGACTGAAAGAGATGTCAGTGACTGAAAGAGACTTCAGTGACTGAAAGACATTGCAGAGACTGAAAGACCAGTGACTGAAAGACATTTCAGTGACTGAAAGAAAGTTCAGTGACTGAAAGAGGTTTCAGTGACTGAAAGAGATTTCAATGACTGAAAGAGATTGACATTGCAGGGACTGAAAGAGATTTCATTGACTGAAATAGATTTCAGTGACTGAAAGAGAGTTCAGTGACTGACAGAGATTTAAGTGACTGAAATGTGGGAATGTTGAGTCCATTTTGAATTCACTGAAATACGGATGTAATTAATATAAATGCATTGCACAGTATAAGTTAGATATAATAATCTGAAGGGAGTTAAGACCATTTTAAGGTCATCAATGTATGTTAAATTCTTATGAAGCCCTTTTCAAGGTCATAAATATCTGTGTTAAATGTATGTTGTGGTTTTAAGGTCATACATGTCTGTATAGAATGGATATGGTGTCTGGTTTAAGTTTGTCTTTGTGGAATCGATATGGTGTCTCTTAAGGTCATAATTGTCTGTGTAGAATGAATATGGTGCCATGTTGAGGTGATTTAACTTTATATATAACTTTACTTTATATATAACCACAGCAGTTAATGACATTCAATAAATATAAAGGAATCGAAGTTTTTGTACAAGAGAATAAATAAAAATACAGTACGGAGTTATATGTCAAGGGAAAAAATGGCTCTATGCCATTAGCTCGGAGCAATTGTACCAAGATTTTAGCATAACATAGAAGTATCACAGGTACAGTAAGGCAGAAAAAAATCTGCATTTATACTAGGAATAGGGAATGCTGCCTGAAATAGGTAGTTATGGAGAAATTTGAGTACTTGCGTGCTTCCATGATGAGATATGAATCCGCAAAATATAAAGATTTACCAGTATGACTTAGTATAATGGAATGCTTTTGAAGGGGGCCCATTTATATATGCCTACACTAATATTTTCTCGATTCAGTGTTGAACCTCACGCGCGGTGCACTGTAGGCATTACTCAAGGTTCTTCGCAGAGTCCCTTCCATAGGCCCCCAGCTGCAGCCCATCTCATTTTTTTTACTGCACCTCCTTTCATATTCTTTCTTCCATGTTACTTTCCTCGATCATCTTCTAACAACTGTTTCATACCGCAAGTGCGAAAGTTTTCCTCTTGTTACACCTTTCAGACCTTTTTACCACCAATTTTCCTTTCAGCGCTGAATGACTTCATAGGTCCCAGCTCTTGGCCTCCGGCGTGAATTGTATGTCCCATTCTATTCTCTCGATTCAGTGTTGATTAAAACGAGGTCCGTCCACTGACCTTTATACCCTGGAGATAAAGCTATTCGTAGGCGTTTAACGTATTCCTCTCGTCGATGTCATGACAACAATGTTTACACTTAGAGAAAACAGCTTTATGCGATGATAAAGGCAAAAGGGGCGACTCTCCCACGGCAGTCAAAATATACTAAAACGCCTTTATGTCCCTAATTAATCTCTCGAATTCTGAACGGCGGAATTCTCGTTCATAATCATTTGTACTTAATTGGGAAGGAAGGAGACCCTCCCCCCCCATTGTCAGCGCGTCTCATTAAAAGTAATGGCTGTATCACCGGAATTCAGTTTGTGATGAAGTTCTCTTCCTCTTCTGACAATTATCTCTCTTTCTGCGAAAAAAGAAGAGTCTCACGCGGTAATTGCTCGGTGTTGATACCGTTCGCGGAAGGGTTTGTGCACATCCGGGGTGTCTTGCACTCACTTGAAATAAAGAAATTAAACTCCGACGTTTCGCTACGTTTGGATATGGTATGATCAGGAGAGTCGTTGCTGTAGTGGATTGTGTAATTTGACTCAGACGTTTTGCTATGTTTCGATATGGTATGATCAGGAGAGTTGTTGCTATAGCGGATTGTGTAATTTATCTGGTGGAGTCTGGAGAGAAGGTGGTAGAGTGTGTGTGATTATGATGACACACTAGAAATAAAGAAGTTAAACTCAACGTTTCACTACGTTTCGATGTGGTATGATCAGGAGAGTTGTTGCTATAGTGGATTGTGTGTTTATCTGGGTGATGTTGGGAGAGAATGTGGTCGAGTGTGTGATTATGATGGCCACTTTTTGTGACTCCTCTTACTG
>NC_089788.1:1245501-1255501 GCF_040412425.1 Macrobrachium rosenbergii | reverse complement strand
CTCAATTGCTTCACTGAAAGACGAAAGTACTTAGCATCTCAATTGCTTCACTAAAAGACGAAAGTACTTAGCATCTCAATTGCTTCACTAAAAGACGAAAGTACTTAGCATCTCAATTGCTTCACTGAAAGACGAAAGTACTTAGCATCTCAATTGCTTCACTAAAAGACGGAAGTACTTAGCATCTCAATTGCTTCACTGAAAGACGAAAGTACTTAGCATCTCAATTGCTTCACTAAAAGACGAAAGTACTTAGCATCTCAATTGCTTCACTAAAAGACGAAAGTACTTAGCATCTCAATTGCTTCACTGAAAGACGAAAGTACTTAGCATCTGAATTGCCCATAAAAGACACACACACACACACACACACACACACACACACACACACACACACACACACACACACACACACATGGATATTCTACTCCAGTGAATATTTCACCCCATGTATATTTTACCCGGGTAGACATTTAACCCAAAGGATATTTGACCCTGTGGGTATTTCACGGCATATTTCACCTTATGAATGATTCACCCCAGTAGATATTTAACCCCCGGTACGTTTCTCCCCATGAATATTTTTACCTTTTAGATATTTTCACCCCAGGAATATTTTCCCCAATATCCATCCAAGTGACTACTTATTGTCTCTGGTATATTGATAGTCCGACTGACAACCCGATTCAGACATAGTCAGACACGACTGATGCAGTTATTCCAAATCAAGACATGTCTCTGCGAACCTGAGCCACGATCATCTCGTTATTTGTAGCCTGGCATTATTATTATTAAAAATAAAAAATGTAATATCGCTCTGTTGCCCTCACACTGTTCATAACAATTTCCTCAGCCCAGTACATCAACAATAACTGCACATTTGTAGACGCTAAACACCCAGTAATAGACATTGCGATATGATTTGATTATGTGGAACGGCACGCGGGAACAAACGTTTTAGAACAAAACTCATATCTATAAAAAAGAGGGAATTCTGACTTTTATGGGGTACAATAATCGTTGGCGGAATATGACCGAAATATTTCCTTCCTTCCCACCCCCAAAACCCCGACCCCACAAGCCTAAAACTGAATGAATAGACATATTTCCTCGGTTCTGTAACGGATGGAATCTAATCAAGAGTGGTTCTGAAAATCGAGGGAAGCTGATGATGAAGTTTGAAGTTTTAATTCATTATTTGATTTCGTTCAGTGAAGTTTATAATATGGAATTTTAACTTAGCTTTTTATTTTATTTTACCCCGTAGGGGGTTAGTGCCGTCAGTGCACCAAACGTGGTGCACTGTAGGCATTACTAAAGGTTCTCTGCAGCGTCCCTTAGGCCCTAAGCTGCGACCCCTTTCGTTCCTTTGACTGTACCTCCATTCATATCTTTCTTCCATCTTACTTTCCTCAGCTCTCTCCTAACAGTTATTTCATAGTGCGACTGCGAGGTTTACCTCCTGTTACACCTTTCAAACCTGCCTACTCTCAATTTCCTTTCCAGCGCTGAATGACCACATAGGTCCCAGTGCTTGGCCTTTGGCCTAAACTCTTATTCCATTCCTTAGCCTTTTATTTTATTTTAGTGTCTGTACAAGATAGAATTACTCTAATCAAGAGTGGTTTTGAAAATCGAGAGAAGTTGAATGAAGATTATGATATAAAATATTACTTTAGTATTTTGTTTTGTTAAATGAAGTTTATAATATAAAGTTTTACTTTAGCATTTTATATTATTTAGTGCTACAGTTTACAACAAGAAAATGTATGTATGTATATATACATACATACAGTATTTATATATATATATATATATATATATATATATATATATATATATATATTATATATATATATATACATATATATATATATATATATATATATATATATATATATATATATATATATATATATGACTGTGAAATATTGTCTGCTTAAACCTGAAGAGAGAGACAGTTGTTCTCTGAAATATAGCATCACCTTTCTACATATTGGCGTTTTTATGGACTCCTTTATATATATATATATATATATATATATATATATATATATATATATATATATATATATATATATATATATAATATATGGATATATATATATATATAAACTTTAAACCCACCCTCTCTCCCCTCCCAAAAAAAAAAAAACCTAAGACTTCAAACGAAAAACACGCAGCCACTCATCCTTCATACCTCCAAAAACCGAGTCCTGACTCTTGACGAGTTTTGAAAATAAGGGTAATCAGAATCCCTTTGTTGAAGGATACAGAATACAGTGTTCTGAATTTTCGCTGACACCTTAACAATCCCTTTGTGAGGAGAAGGCAGGACCTTTGCTCCTCCTACCCCCCATCTCCTGGCCTTCTTAACCCCCCCCCACCACCACCATCTTTCTTCCCCTTCTCTCGTCTCATTGCTCCCTAATTGCGGAGGTCCTTCTTCTGCTTCCTTCTCTCCCTTTCCCCCCTCCCCTTCCCCCTCCCCTCTCTCGCCCCCTTTCTACCATCCTTTAATTCTGGGCGTTTGGTCTTTGACGCGGTGTTTATTCTAACCTCCTGTGTTCCCTTCGACCAATTATCAGGTTTTTAATTATCAAGGGTTGCAGTTGTCAAGGTTTGCAGTTTTCAACGTTTGTTATTATCAGAGTTTGCCATGATCAAAGTTTGCAGTTGTCAAGGTTTACAATTATCAAAGTTTGCAGCTATCAAGGTTTGCCGTTATCAAAGTTTGCGATGATCAAGGTTTGCATTTATCAGGGTTTGCATTTATCAAGGTTCGCAGTTATCAAGGTTTGTAATGATCAAGGTTTGCAGTTATCAAAGTTTGCAATCGTCAAAGTATGCAATTATCAAAGTGTGCAATTATCAAAGTTTGCAGTTGTCAAAGTTTGTAGTTATCAAAACTTGCAGTCATCAAGGTTTGCGATGATCAAAGTTTGCAATTATGTGCTTTTACAATGATCAAGGTTTGCAGTTGTCAAAGTTTGTAATTATCAAAGTTTGCAGTTATCAAGGTTTGCGATGATCAAAGTCTGCAATTATGTGCGTTTAAAATTATCAAGGTTTGCAGTTGTCAAAGTTTGTAGTTGTCAAAGTATGCAATTATCAAAGCATGCAATTATCAAGCTTTGCAGTTATCAAAGTTTTAAATGATCAAAGTATGCAATTATCAAAGTCTGCAATAATCAAGGTATGTAATGATCAAAGCATGCAATTATCAAGGTTTGCAGTTATCAAAGTTTGCGATTATCAAAGTTTGCAATTATCAAGATTTGCGGTAATGAAAGTTATTTTGAACCAAAATACACAGAAAAATTAAAAATGGAGTAATTTACACCTATTTGATCACGCATGCAAGCATTAACATACATAAAGTGTATATATATGCTTGCAAGCATTATATCACACACAGAAACAGCCTCGTTTTTGTATGCTCTCTCTCTCTCTCTCTCTCTCTCTCTCTCTCTCTCTCTCTCTCTCTCTCTCTAGTTGCCAATGACATGAAACGAATTCAGTATCTCCATACACACACCCCTCACGCGGTGCACTGTAGACATTACATAAGGTCCTTTGCACCGTTCCTATGGCCCCTAGCTGCAACCCCTTTCATTCCTTTTACTGTACCTCCATTCATATTCTCTTTCTTCCATCTTGCTGTCCACCTCTCTTAACAGTTGTTTCATAGTGCAACTTTCAAAGGTTTTCCTCCTGTTATAACTTTCAAACCTTTCTACTCTCAATTTGCGTCCCAGCGCTGAATGACCTCATCGTAGACCCCAGCGCTTGGGCTTTTGGGCTTAAATTCTACACTCATTCAAGTACGGTACGAGTTCATTACAAGACACGAGAATTCACGACTTGATCATTCCTTGTTAGATGAGAGAGGATTGGCTGGCTGGCTTGTGGTCCTGTCTTTTGGGGCGGAATATTGCATTTGCATTCCGGTTAGGAGGAAGATGAACTTTGCAACGGAATCGAGATTGGTCCTGTTTGAGGCGATGTTTGAGAGAGAGAGAGAGAGAGAGAGAGAGAGAGTTGTAGATCTTATTGTGAAGTTAGGAATGTTTAGATATGTCAAACAAGCAGAATGAAATATATATTCCCCTTTTAGAATATATATATATATATATATATATATATACATATATATATATATATATAAATATATATATATATATATATATATATATATATATATATATATATATATATATATATATATATAATACACACACACACACACACACACATATATATATATATATATATATATATATATATATATATATATATATATATACATATACATATATGCATGTATGTATGTATGTATACACTCACACAAACACGTGCCTGTATATAATTAAGGAAATGTATGCCCTTTTAGTTCCACATCTGAATTCTTTTTCCGAAATTAAAAGCTAAGGTAAATGCGCGTGCAAGCGCACGAACACGTATATATATATATATATATATATATATATATATATATATATATATATATATATATATATATATATATATATATATATATATATATATATATATACTTCAATTTAGTGGGACAGTTAATCTCCAAAATCAGCAGAATATTATTATCTCCTTCACTTCTCTTCACCTAGTTATCTCTCTGCTTCACTTCACTTCACTTCACTCCACTTCTCAGTCTCTTAATTACTTCACTTCATCACGTGACTTTGGTGTTCATTCTGGGATACTTTCTGAAATATATATATTTTTAATTTCGGTAAATTTCATGTCCCATTCCATAAGGGAAACGATTTCAGTTCTGTATTTAGGTGAGATAATGATGAAAGGGAGATGGAGATGATTTGGTCATGTCCTTTCGGGCCACCCCTGGGGGAATAGCACGGGATAGCACCCCGGGGGGGGGGGGCGCCCCAGTGGGCACCAGAAGAGTTAAAAAAGACTAGGTTCTACTTGCATGACAGCAGTGAGATAGGGTTTAGAAACGAGTGTGGAAATCTGTGGAAGTGAAAGCACAGGAAAGACAGCAGTGAGACAGGATTTAGAAACGAGTGTGGAAATCTGTGGAAGTGAAAGCACAGGAAAGGATTTACAAACAGTGAGATAGTATGATCAGAAATACAGCAGTGAGATAGTGAAAATCTGTGGAAGTGAAAGCACAGGAAATACAGCAGTGAGATAGATAGGATGAAATAAGAAAGCACAGGAAAGACAGAATGAGATAGGATGTTAGGAAATCTGTGAAATCTGTGAAAGAAAGCACAGGAGAGACAGCAGTGATATAGGATGTTTTGAAATCGAGTGTGGAAATCTGTGGAAGTGAAAGCACAGAAAGACACGATTGGCGGAAGTTATCAGAGGCCCCTTGCGTCAGTCAGAAGCCTTTGAAGACATTAATAATAATAATAATAATAATAATAATAATAATAATAATAATAATAATAATAATAATAATCCTCTTGGACAACGAGAACCCGGAATTCCAGAGATAGCGCTTCGTCGCAATAGATAATTTGTAATGTTTCTCATTAACCCCGGCTGGCCTTCCGAGTATGCAGTGGCTCTCGGTATTATCTCTCATTAAGAGGGATTTCACAACGTTGCCTGAATCGTAAAGGGGGGGGAGGGGGTTACCTGAAGCAAAGAAAAGAAGACAATAACGGTTATGATAATTATAGCCTTAACAATGCCAGTGTTAAGGATTTAAACATGTTTAATGAAATCCTGAATCCTATTGTTTTTGTCTATAATTCGAGCGTTATTATGTATTATTTCGGTAGATGAAACCTGTTCGTATGGAATAAGCACAACAAAGGTCCATTGACTTGAAATGGTATTATTATTATTATTATTATTATTATTATTATTATTATTATTATTATTATTATTATTATTATTATTCAGACCATGAACATTATCCATATAGAACAAGCCCACCACAGGGGCCACTGACTTGAAATTCAAGCTTCCAAAGAACATTATAGTGCTCATTTGAAAGAAGCAAACGGAAGGTAATTGGAAATACAGAAAGAAGAGATCAATTATTAAAAAAGAAAAACTAAATTAACAAATTAATAAATAAATAGATAAAAACGTGAGTAAATTATAAAATGCAAGGAGAATCCCTTTAGGGTAGAAATTCATTGCATCTTCGTTTGAACTTTTGATGTTCCAATTGCGCGTCATCCTCAGTAGGGAGAATGTTCCACAGTCCAACGGTGTGAGGAATAAAGGACCTCTGCACTGTAGGCATTACTTAAGGTTCTTTGCAGCGTGCCTTCGGCCCCTGGCTGCAACCCCTTTCGTTCCTTTTACTGTACCTCCTTTCATATTCACTTTCTTCCGTCTTACTCTCCTCCAGCCCTCTCCTAACAATTGATTCATAGTGCAACTGAGAGGCTTTCCTCCTGTTACACCTTTCAAACCTTTTACTGTCAATTTATACTTCAGTGCTGAATGACCTCGTAGGTCCCAGTGCTTGGCCTTTGGCCTAAATTCTATATTCAGTTCAATTCATAAAAGAATAAACATAAATTTATTCCTTTTTGAAAAAATCGTAATATCCTTCGTTCAAAAAAATCCTGACCACCTAAAGATCCTTTCATGAAGGAAGGACTTCTTCCTTTCCTCTGTCCATCTTCCCTTGACTCAAGGAGTCCTTAATTCCCTAGTTCCTTCTGTGTCCTTCTCTCTCTTATCCTTCGGAGGACCGAAGTGAAATCCTTTTAATTCCGGTGTTTGTCCTTCTAAGATGTGTTTATTCAGGGCTGATTCGGGCTGGTCCTCCTCCCTTCGACCAATTAGGGGTTCCTTATTGGAAGGAAGGATATTTCCAGCTTCTGCTTTCCAGAAGAGATGGGAATGGGAATCGGGGGAGGGGGGTTAGGGGTGGAATTTGATGGGGGAAGGGGGACGTTTGGGTGAATGTTTCAGTGCCAGCTGTATGTGTTTTTGTTATTATTATTATTATTATTATTATTATTATTATTATTATTATTATTATTATTATTATTATTATTATTATTATTTCAATGGATGAAGTGAATAAGTCTGTCTTTGATTCTAAGTGAATGAATAAAAATATCCGTGTATACATTTACTTTTGCATAGCTGGAAGCATTGTGCAAGCATTGTTGTGTATGCTAACATACGTATATGTATGTATATAATTATATATAATGTTTATATATAAATATACATTTATTTATGTGTGTGTGTGTGTGGGTGTGTGTAAGTTCGCCTCAAATATGTGACAATTGCACAAAAGTGATACTCAGTAGTTAGTTTTGCATAATTTCCTGCTAAAATGATATCAAGATAAAGTTTGTGATTGCTCTATATATATATATATATATATATATATATATATATATATATATATATATATATATATATATATATATATATATAATGTGTATATATATCAGTATATATATATATATATATATATATATATATATATATATATATATAATTTATAAAATCAAAGTGTGAGCTATCTTCCCCCAAGACAAAAACAAACTGCCCAGTCACTAATTCCCCTTGTGCTTCCCTCCTAATCCCCATTCCCTCGCTTCGCATAGCAGACGTCATTTTAAGCTTTTGTTACAACCGTTCACTCATTCACTCATTCATTCATTCGTTCGTTTATTAATTTTCATTCATCTCCTTCCCGTCGTCATTCCGTTTCTTCTTTCTCATCCTCTTCCTCTTCTTCTTCTTCTTTCTTCCAGAACATTAACCCAACTGTTTACTTTCTTTGTGTTTCAGAGAGAGAGAGAGAGAGAGAGAGAGAGAGAGAGAGAGAGAGAGAGAGAGAGAGAGAGAGAGAGAGAGAGAATAATGTGCATTAAGATCTGAGATAAAAAGCGTATTTGGAAAACACTGGATGTGTGGAACACACTTATATGTATGTAAATATATATATATATATATATTATTATATATATATATATATATATATATATATATATATATATATATATATATATATTTATATATATATATATGTATATATATTTATTTATTTATTTATTTATACAATATGGTATTAGTTTGTCACATACAGGCGCGACTTCTTTTTTTTTTAATATTCACAAACATTAAGCCACAAATATCAATTAACATAAAATTCACTCTCTCTTAAGAATAACTGAGCTTACACCCAAAGAGAATCATAACTAACAAACGCCTCTGTCCCTTCCAGGATTCGAACCTGGGCCACTGGTATACACTGAACTGATAACTCTGGGATATTTTTCATAGATGAATTCCCTTCAAAATTATGTTTACAATCACATTACCAAGAAGATACAAAGTAATAGAGAAAAAATAAATGCTTTTATGCCTTTGTTTGACTATGCAAATGTATGCTTCTGCAAATGTATAAATATGTAGCTATACATATGAATACGTTGCATATGTGGCGCTTAGACACATACCCCGTTTCTTACAAAGTTGTATTTTAAAAGAGATCTTTCAAGATCTATCAAATTCGCAATTGATCCCTGGTCCTACTTTCCTGCCCGAGATCGACCAGATTCCTGAACGGCAGCGCAAATATGCGGTAAATGTGCGTCGCTGTCTAACTTCCCCAGAGTTCCAGGGGTCCTTTAATCCTCCTCACAGCGTTGGACTGTGGTACAGTCCCCCAGAGGAAGTGGTGCAATTGGAACTCCAGAAGTTCAAGCGGAGACGCAATGCATTGCTACCCTAAGAGAATTCTCTTTGCGTTTTGATAATTTTATTATAATTTTGTGTATCTGCTTATTAATTTGTTGATTAATTTCAAGTCAGTGGCCCCTGTGGTGGGCTTGTTCCATATGAATAGGGTTCATCTTATGAATAATAATAATAATAATAACATTCCACGTGAATAGGGTTGATGTTCTGAATAATAATAATAATAATAATAATAATAATAATAATAATAATAATAATAATAATAATAATAATAATAATAATAATAATAATAATATTCCACATGAATAGAGTTCATATCCTGAATATAATACAATAATAATGATAAAAATAATTGATGTTTGTACTCAGTTCAGCGTGCGCCAGTGATTATGACAAAATGATATAAAAAAAAATTTAAACACACATTCACAATTTCCCGGAATAAGAACAATTAGATTCTGTTACACACACACACACACACACACACACACACACACAATGACCGCGTTCTCTTGCCGGGGAGAAGCATGCAATTGCAATATTCTCCGAGGAGTTTTTTTTTATTTCTTTTTACATACGCAGACGATAACGTTCCAGCATTGCATCCATGCGAGATTTGCAACAACTGCGTATGCTGATTTCCTGCGATGGACGCGCTCGGCAATTAAAAGTACGTTTGTGTGAGTGAGGGGTTGGGTAACGGGCGATATATATGGCGTATTAATAATGGTGTTATTAGAATAAGAGGCGAATAGTACGCGTGTTATTATTATTATTATTATTATTATTATTATTATTATTATTATTATTATTATTATTCAGAGGATGGGCTCGTTCCATATAAATAGGGTTCACGTTCTGAATAATAATAATAATAATAATAATAATAATAATAATAATAATAATAATAATAATCAAAATTGTGTTAATTTGGTATGAATGTGAACATATAATAATAATAATAATAATAATAATAATAATAATAATAATAATAATAATAATAATAATAATAATAATGGAATGACATGAAAATAAGGTCACTTATTTTCCAAGTGCCAAATCAAAATTGTGTGAATTTGGTATGAATCTGAACATATGACAATAATAATAATAATAATAATAATAATAATAATAATAATAATAATAATAATAATAATAATAATAGCTATCTATCTATCTATCTATCTATATGTCTGTCTATCAAATTTCTTGAGCATACATTACTTAGTTTGTTACTGTACAAATTCTCTGAACGTAAAAATACTTTTTTCTACCACAAGCAAAAATACGCTCACCCAAGCCCCTGCTCTTACATATTAAAAGG
>NC_089788.1:1228001-1243001 GCF_040412425.1 Macrobrachium rosenbergii | reverse complement strand
CTCGCCTAAAAAAATTCAAATAGGAATCATCGTTCTTTAAATCCCCTGTTCCTGAATAGAGAGGACAGAGACATACGCACATTTCAATATCCTAAAACAATTTTTATCATTAAACATTTTAAGAAAACATTTCCATCACCCAGAACTGGGGCTCGTGTTTACAGCTCCTGTTTTTGAGAGAGAATCTTCACGTCAAGTAATCACACTTCTTTCCTCCCTTCTTTTTTCCTACGCGTCTTCTCCAGAATTCTGAATATTCTCCAGGCGTGGGGATCTTCTCATATTCTGCGAAAGCAGGCAGGAGAAGATTTACTTGCATTTACTCTTAAATGGAGCTCGTGAATGAAATCCTGGAAAACATTCTTTCTTACGCCCTTTGAATTGTTTGTCCTTTGACTTTCGTTACTGTCTTATTTTAGCCTTGTTTGCAGAATCGTAGAATGAGTAATGGTGTGATCATTTGCTTTCTTTAGTTATATATTAAAATTGTATTCGGTTTGAATTCGTATCTCTTTATCCAGAGCAGCGATTCTTAAACTAGGGGGCGCGCCCCAAGGTCCCTATGATTTTCTTAATTTGTGATGTTAATTGCAAAATTGCTAGAAATATATCACTGCTGCCATATGTTTTCTAACTATTATCTCAAAACATGCCAAAAATTCAAAATATAAGTCAGTTTTCATTTCAAGTACAGTACAGTGCATACTTATAAAAATTTTAACTGCAGGGAAACAAAAATCTATCATTCATCCATATACTCATATAAGCAATGAAGTATAACAGTATACAAATAGACAATATATTGTTTATAGTTGGCAGAAATTTTAGAGGTAGTGGGGCGTGGGATCTATACATAATGCAGAGGGGGGCGCAAGGAACAAAAATTCTAAGAACCACTGTTCTAGATTAGGTTCCACAGTAATAATCTTAATCATAAAGGCGAAATGTATTTGTAAGAATACATTTCTCTTTATGGATGTCGAAAATACCTTGGCTTGCTTTGTGTTTGAATTCATCTTATTGAAGTCTTATACCCATGGACGATTTTAAGAGGTCTTGTCATTTCTCTTATAAATACTTCATTGACATATGTCTTGTTCACATTGCCACGCTTTCTGAATATTGAAACCCATCTTTTTCAATAGCATACCATTTACAAAGAGACTTATATCTGCTTTTCTTCCCAGCACCAAATATTCCGACACTACTCCATTCTCCCTACTTGACCAAACCATCTCGAAACACTGTCATCTAACCTTTTTGTTATCAGTTCTTTCACCCACCTCCAAAACCCAGAGGCTTTCAGTTCTTCTAATGCCACATATGTTAAACAAATAGTTCAGTCTAACAACTTCATTGCTGTCTCCTTTAATTTATAATAAATTAATTTATAATAAATAAAGGGGGGAGTAACGAGAATAGATGTAGGTGCAGAGTAGTGGGGCAAGAAACTGAGTGTGCTGATCCAGAGCTAATTGTGGATAGTGGGGAGACACGACAGAAACTAGTGAAAGAGCTTTAGAAGTGCTTGCAAGAAGAGAGAGAGAGAGTCAAGAGGAAATCTGTAGGATGAGTAATTTTATGAGGGTGAGTGGGACAAGGAGAGGGAGAGGAGAAGTGACTAATAGTGCAGGTGACTAATGGGTATTGTAGTGTTTCAACATGAATTTTAAAATCATTCTATATAGGCCGTAAAAATGTTTTTGTTGCTTCGCCCTCAGTTAGCCTAGTCACCTATTCGCCTCTCTCTCTCTCTCTCTCTCTCTCTCTCTCTCTCTCTCTCTCTCTCTCTCTCTCTCTCTCTCATTCCTCCAGTTTAGCCAAGTTACCTATTCCTTCTCTCTCTCTCTCTCTCTCTCTTCCTCCAGTTTCTCTCAAGTCACTATTCTCTCTCTCTCCTCTTTAGCCAAGTCTCTCTCTCTCTCTCTCTCTCTCTCTCTCTCTCTCTCTCTCTCTCATTCCTCCAGTTTAGCCAAGTCACCTATTCGCTTATCTCTCTCTCTCTCTCTCTCTCTCTCTCATTCCTCCTCTCTCTCTCTTATTCCTCTCTCTCTCTCTCTTTTGTTCCTTCTCTCTCTTTCTCTCTTTCTCTCCATTCCTCCTTTCTCTCTCTCTCTCTCTCTCTCTCTCTCTCTCTCTCTCTCTCTCTTAATTCCTCCTTTCTCTCTCTTTCTCCCATTCCTCCTTTCTCTCTCTCTCTCTCTCTCTCTCTCTCTCTCTCTCTCTCTCTCTCTCTCTCTCTCTCCATAAATATCCTTCTTTGGATAACTACCAGAGTATGAAAAATCGCCAAAAGTGAGTTTAGATTGAAGGAGAGAAAAAGTTCTGAACTTGTGTGTGTGTGTGTGTGTGTGTGTGAGAGAGTGAGAGTGACTCGACCCACAACAGAGAAAGTTTCTGATAAAATTAGAAAGGGTTTTTTTGACTTTGGAAATCTTTTTCATCACGATTTTTTCGACGCCATTATCAGAATGACCTCATTTATGACTCCCTCGAACTGCTTCTTGGAAAGAGTCGAGTGAAAGATACTCTTTCTGTTCCATTTCGCTTTTTCCTATCTTCTTCTTCTTCTTCTTCTTCTTCTTCTTCTTCTTCTTCTTCTCTTAATCCACATCATTCTTTTTTACCTGGGATGTGAAATATTCTCTTTCTGTTCCATTTTGCTTTTCCTTTCTTCTTCTTCTTCTTCTTCTTCTTCTTCTTCTTCTTCTTCTTCTTCTTCTTCTTCTTCTTCTTCTTCTTAATCCACATCATTCATTTTCACCTCGATGAAATATTCTCATTCTGTTCCATTTCTTCTTCTTCTTCTTCTTCTTCTTCTTCTTCTTCTTCTTCTTCTTCTTCTTCTTCTTCTTCTTCTACCCTTAATCACCTCGCTCTCCTTAACACGCAAGAAAAGAGGAAGGACGAAAAAAAATAAAAAAAATGAAATGGAACAGAAAAAATAATATAATTCTCAAAGAGGGAATTAAATATTATTTTTCTGTTCCATTTCATTTTATATTTTTGCACCTCATTCGGTGCACTGTAGGCGTTACGTAAGGTTACTTGCAACGTGCCTTCGACCCCTAGCTGCAACCTCTTTCGTTCCTTTTACTGTACCTCCTTTCAGATTTTCTTCCTTTCATCTTACATTTCCCAACCCTCGTGTACCTCCTTTCATACTGAACTTCTTCCATCTTACATTCCTCAACCCTCACCTTTCAAACCTTTTACTTGTCAGTTTCCGTTTCAGCGCTGATTGACCTCATAGGTCCCAGTGCTTGGCCTTTGGCCCTGAATTCTATATTCAGTTCAGTTCTATGGGAAATGAGACGTGAAATACAATATAAGATCGTGAAGAATTCTGATGAATGGGACAGACTGTTGACTAAGATTGAACTGCAATGGATCCATTTACAAATCCTTTTATTTTCTGTGCAATTAAGCTCACATTTTCTCTGTTAGCTTGAGCTAAACAAATGCTTGAGAGAGAGAGAGAGAGAGAGAGAGAGAGAGAGAGAGAGAGAGAGAGAGAGAGAGAGAGAGAGAGCGAGAGAGAGATAGAGAACAAACCACCTTATTACTCTCGATTTAATCATTCCCATGCAGTATCTTTCGTTCGCCAAAGGTCCGGGATATGGCAGTGTTTGTAATGTTTCCTTATTCGTGGGATCATGAGACCAACAGTCCTTATTATTATTATTATTATTATTATTATTATTATTATTATTATTATTATATTATTATTATTATTCATAAGATGAACCCATTATTATTATATTATTGTTATTTTTATTATTTATGTTATTGTTAATCATAAGATGAGCCAATTATTATTATTATTATTATTTTTATTATTTTTATTATTTACATTATTATTAATCATAAGATGAACCCATTATTATTATTATTATTATTATTATTATTATTATTATTATTATTATTATTGTTATTATTAATCAGAAGATGAAACCTATTCTTATGGAACAAGCCCACCCCAGGGGCCGACTCGTGAAGTTCAAGCTTCCAAAGACTATTACGCTGTTCATTAAGAAGAAGTAAGAGGAGGTAAAGTAAAGGAAAGTACAGAAAGCAGATATCTCACTTATTGAAAAGAAAAAAATAAATTAATAAATTAATAAATAGATAAAAGAAAATGTCTTTGAATGGAATGGCTACACTTTAAGTAATAAGGAATGAGATATTAAGTGATGAATTGGTGAAAATATAAGAAATAAAACAAGTACAAAATGCGCCGAAGTTTTTTCGGCGCAATCGAATTTTCTGTACAGCAGCTACAGCGTATAATCAAGGCCACCGAAAATAGGTCTATCTTTCGGTGGTCTCGGTATGATGCTGTATGAGCCGCGGCCCATGAAACTTTAACCACGGCCCGGTGGTGGCCTGTCCTGTATCGTTGCCAGAAACACGATTGTAGCTAACTTTAACCTCAAATAAAATAAAAACTAATGTGGCTAGAAGGCTGCAATTTGGTATGTTTGATGATTGGAGGGTGGATGATCAATATGCCAATTTGCAGCCCTGTAGCCTCAGTAGTTTCTAAGACCTGAGGGCGGACGGAAAAAGTGCGGACAGAAAAAGTGCGGACAGATTAAAATGCGGACGGACAGACAAAGCAGGCACAGTAGTTTTCTTTTACAGAAAACCAAAAATTAAACAAGGAAGAAAAAAGGGTTAATTGCTTTAAGAAAAACGAATCTAAATTCAAGTTAAGGTGAACAAATGTCCGTATGGTTGCCCCTTCTCAGATATTACCTGAACCCCGTCGGAGGTATTGATTCTGATTACACGAGAAGTTCACGCCACTTTTGAAAGCTCTTGTTCCACGTTCTAATCACAGGATTAATTAGGGGAGTCAGAATCCTTCACACACACCCACACACCTACACACACACACACACACACACACACACACACGTACTCACACATACTGCTTGGAAATCAAGGGCCATTTAATTTTTTTTTTTTCATTTCACGTTTCCAGGATGTTCAGACGTGTGGGATTATTCTCGTGTTCCTGGAACTCTGGAAATTGACGGTCTCGCTTTTTCCTTCTTGATGCTTAAAACAGATATGATCGTTGATAGAGAGTGATTCCTTTTTGGAAATGAAGTAAGGTCTTACTAAATTCATTATTTAACAGTAGTTTGTGGTGTCTCTCTTTGAGTTTTCTGTGAAAGAAAACTATTGTGCCGGCTTTGTCTGTCCGTCCGCGCTTTTTCTCTCCGCCCTCAGATCTTAAAAACTACAGAGGCTAGAGGGCTGCAAATTGGTATGTTGATCATCCACCCTCCAATCATCCAACTTACCAAATTGCAGCCCTGTAGCCTCAGTAGGTTTTATCTTATTTAAGGCTAAAGTTAGCCATAATCGTGTATCGGGCAACGATATACGACATGCCGCAACCGGGCCGTGGTTAAAGTTTCATGGCCCGCGGCTCATACAGCATATACCGAGACCACCGAAAGATACATCTGTTTTCGGTTGCCTCAATTATACGCTGTACAGAAAAATCGATTGCGCCGAAGAAACTCGGGCGCATTGTTTACTTGTTGTTTTTCGAAGGCGAATTTGAGTAATCATGATCATAAAGATTATAAAGTTAACGCCTCAAGACTAATGCTATAGAGAAGTATAGCCATATCCTGATACGAATCTATATTGTCAAACTATAAAACTATAATCCCTATTTTAGCAAAAGTTTAGAGATCAGCCATACGTGTTGGCCAATTTGCGGGTAGGCTCCTACGTGGGAAAACTAGTCCTGTATTTAAAGAAAATTGATAGAAATAAAGTAGAAGCCTTTGTCTGAACTGGAAAAAAACAAGTAAAAAATGCGCCGAAGAAATCGAGTTTTCTGTACAGCGTATAGGCAAGGCCACCGAAAATAGATCTATCTTTCGGTGGTCTCGGTATAATGCTGTATGAGCCGCGGCCCATGAAACTATAACCACGGCCTGGTGGTGGCCTATCCTATATCGTTGCCAGAAGCACGATCATGGCTAACTTTAACCTCAAGTAAAATAAAAAAATAATGAGGCTAGAGGGCTGCAATTTGGTATGTTTGATGATTGGAAGGTGGATGACCAACATAGCAATTTGCAGCCCTCTAGCCTCAGGAGTTTTTAAGATCTGAGAGCGGACAGAAAAGTAGTTTTCTTTACAGAAAACTAAAATCTGACAGACCCAGGATTAATATCCCCCCAAACCCCTCCACTCTCTCTCTCTCTCTCTCTCTCTTCCTCCATCCTACTAAATTCCTCAATTCTCGTTTCTCCCCAACTCTCGACCCCCCACGGAAAGAAAGAAAGAAAAAAAAAACCAAAAGTTTAAAAAACATATTCTTTGTTTTTGCATCATGGCTTCCTATGTTTTTGAATTGGCAAATTGTTTTTGCGAGTACTACCGCGGTTTTTTTTTTTTTTTTTGTTTTGTTTCCTGGTTTGCTTTTCGCAGTTTTTCTGCTCCTTATTTTTCATTGTTTTTACCTGTCGCCTTTTCATGTCATCGCTTTGCATGGTACTTTTTTTTTTTTTTTGGCAGTGTATTTTTGCTGCTTCTCTCTCTCTCTCTCTCTCTCTCTCTCTCTCTCTCTCTCTCTCTCTCTCTCTCTCTCCTTGTATTCTGAGGGATATAAGTTTTCTCCTCTCTCTCTCTCTCTCTCTCTCTTCTGTTCTGAGGAATATAAGTTCTCTCTCTCTGCTCTCTCTCTCTCTCTCTCTCTCTCTCTCTCTCTCTCTCTCTCCTTGTATTCTGAGGATATGTTTTTCTCTCTCTCTCTCTCTCTCTCTCTCTCTCTTCTATTTTGATGAATATAAATTCTCTCTCTCTGCTCTTCTATTCTGAGGACATCAGTTATCTCTCTCTCTCTCTCCTTTCTATTTTGAGGAATATAAATTCTCTCTGCTCATGAGGAATATCAGTTCTCTCTCTCTCTCTCTCTCTCTCTCTCTCTCTCTCTCTCTCTCTCTCTCTTCCTCAGAATTCTGAGGAATACGAGTTCTCTCTCTCTCTCTCTCTCTCTCTCTCCCCTCAGGATTCTAAGGAATACCAGTTCTCTCTCTCTCTCGCTCTCTCTCTCTCTGTCCTCTTCTATTTTGAGGAATATAAATTCTCTCTCTCTGCTCATCTATTCTGAGGGACATCAGTTATCTCTCTCTCTCTTCCTTTTCTGAGGAATATCAGTTTCTCTCTCTCTCTCTCTCTCTCTCTCTCTCTCTCTCTCTCTCTCTCTCTCTCTCTCTTCCTCAGAATTCTGAGGAATACGAGTTCTCTCTCTCTCTCTCTCTCTCTCCCTCAGAATTCTAAGGAATACCAGTTCTCTCTCTCTCTCTCTCTCTCTGTCCTCTCTTTTGAGGAATATAAATTCTCTCTCTGCTCTCTCTCACTCTCTCTCTCCTCTTCTTCTCTGAAGAATATCAGTTCTCTCTCTCTCTCTCTCTCTCTCTCTCTCTCTCTCTGTTCAGAGGAATACGAGTTTCTCTCTCTCTCTCTCTCTTCTCTACTCTCTCTCTCTCTCTCTCTCTCTCTTCTTCTTTCAGAGGAATATCAGTTCTCTCTCTCTCTCTCTCTCTCTCTCTCTCTCTCTTCCTGTTCTGAGGAATACTCAGTTCTCTCTCTCTCTCTCTCTCTCTCTCTCTCTCTCTCTCTCTTCTCTCTCTCTCTCTCTCTCTCTCTCTCTCTCTCTCTTCCTGTTCTGAGGAATACCAGTTCTCTCTCTCTCTCTCTCTCTCTCTCTGTTTCTTTGCGATCATCATCATCATCATCGTCGTCTTCATCCGAATCTCCGAGCCTCCTCGAGTGATCTCTGCCTCATTCTCATTCCACTCAGTTCCCCATGCGAGATCAGCATTCGCCCTTATTATCTTCTTCCATCTTCTGGGAAATCCACATGAGCCCGAGTGAGTCTGCCATGAATCTCATATTTTCAGAGGCCGCCGCTCTTTTTTGTTTCACCTCCATCACTTTGCTTTTCGGAAGCGGCTCGCCGGAGGGGAGCATCTAGTGTGTGTGTGAGTTTCTGGGTATTTGAGGTAATTATTCTTTTATGTGTTTTTGCGTATATTCTTTGTTTTCTCGTCTTTTTTTGCTTATTCTTGTTCATGTATTCCCTACAGATATTCTTCTTCTGTTTCGTCATCTTTCCTTCTTATTCTTTTCCGTATATTCTCTCTGCTCCTACAAATATTCTTTCCCTTTTTCCTCATTTTTCCTTCTTATTCTTTTCCGTATATTCTCTCTGCTCCTACAAATATTCTTTGTCCGTTTTCTCATCTTTCTTCTTATTCTTGTTCATATATTCCCTCTACTTCTGCAGATATCCTATCTCCTTTTTCCTCATCTTTCCTTCTTATTCTTTTCCATATATTCTTTCTACTTCGTTTTTCTTACTTTTCCTCTTAAACCTTTTTCAGTGTCTCCTGTTACCTATCAGTTATTTCCCATCGCTTGTCATAGCATCCTGTCTCTTCACTTCTCTTCTTCTTCCTCCTCCTCCTCCACCTCCTCCTCCTCCTCCTCCTCCTCCTCCTCCTCCTCCTCCTCCTCCTCTTATCAATTCTTCTCTGTCTTCTTTTCCCCTAAATGTTGTAATATTTTTATATAGTCTCCTGCTCTGATCATAGTATCCTATTAATTCCTATCCTCCTCCTATCCTCCTCCTCCTCGCCTCCTCCTCCTCCTCCTCCTCCTCCTCCTCCTCCTCCTCCTATCAATTCATCTCTGCCTTCTCTTCCCCCAGATGTTATAACCTTTTTATATATTCTTCTCCTTCTCTCTAGTTGTATATCATTAATATCCTATCGCTTAGCAACCTATCATAGGATCCCCTCTCTTATCCTCCTCCTCCTCCTCCTCCTATTAATTCATCTCTGTCTCCTCTTAACCCAATTGTTATCACCCTTCTGCTTTTCTGACATGCGTCCCTACCAATCGTTACTCCATGGCGTCGCAGCCAGAGTGGTCATTGATTGGTTGTGCCACTCATTCATTATTAATCAGAGAAGGAATCATTAAAAAATATTAAAAAAGGAATAAAGGATTCTGTGTTTATTCCAAAGGCCAAGAATCAAATTGAATCGAGCCACCATTTTAGCTGAATGAATACATTATCAGAATGGACCGTTTCGTCTCGTGTGTGTGAGAGAGAGAGAGAGAGAGAGAGAGAGAGAGAGAGAGAGAGAGAGAGAGAGAGAGAGAGAGAGAGAGAGAGATAAAACATTCTGGGTTAAATAAAAAGTCTTAATAGATAGACATTAACTGAAAGCCCAATGCTTGCCAGCTTTACATTAAATTACAGAGAGAGAGAGAGAGAGAGAGAGAGAGAGAGAGAGAGAGAGAGAGAGAGAGAGAGATAAATGGAAAGGAGGGACAAATGCTGAGAAATCAACTAGATTTGAAAAACGGAAGAGAGAGAGAGAGAGAGAGAGAGAGAGAGATAAATGGAAAGGAAAAGCAAATACCAAGAAATCAACTAGATCTGACAAACGGAAGAGAGAGAGAGAGATAACAGTTAAACCATTTGGTGAGAGAGAGAGAGAGAGAGAGAGAGAGAGAGAGAGAGAGAGAGAGAGAGAGAGAGAGAGAGAGAGAGATGAGAAATATTGCATTAATTCCGTGTTTAGGGGGAAGCTAACGGCTTGGGAAATCATTTGTGGAAGGCGATTTTTGGGGAAAGCTTGATTGCTTCCGGACAAGAGTTGCGGGGGAAGAGGACAAACACGGGTTCAGGAGAGAGAGAGAGAGAGAGAGAGAGAGAGAGAGAGAGAGAGAGAGGAAAAAAAAAGACTGAAATGGAGATGGAAGTTGATTAAACGCAGCGAGTGAGTGGGAGGTAGAAGAAGACAGTGGTACAGAATTGAAATCATGAAGGTATCAGTAGTCCAGGTTACGAAACTAATCGACAACATTCACCCTTGATTAATTACTACCCCAGAACAATTTATATATTCATATTTATATATTTATCTACTCTTATAGTTTTAACTATGTATCTATGAAGTTAATTAATTAATTCATATTTATTTATATTTATATTTTTAACTTTGTTTGTGAAGGTAATTCATTTTTCTATTTGTATTTAACTATTTTTGAAATTAATTAATTTATCTATTTGTATTTATATTTTTAACTATTTATGGAGTTAATGAATTTATTTATTTATATATATATATTTATAACTTTATTTATGAAATTAATTAATTTTCTGTTATATTTATATTTTTAAAATTTTATTTATGAAGGTAATTAATTAATTTTCTATTTATATTTATATTTTTAAAATTTTATTTATGAAGGTAATTAATTAATTTTCTATTTATATTTATATTTTAACTTTTTATTTATGAAGGTAATTAATTAATTTGTCTATTTATATTATATTTATATTTTTAAATATTTATGAAAATAATTAATTAATTTGTCTATTTATATTTATATATATATTTTAACTATTAATTTATGAAATTAATTAATTAATTAATTTATTAATATTTATATAATTATTTTTATATATATTTTTAACTGTTAATGAAATTAAGTAAAGTTTAATTAATTAATTAATTTATTTATATGTATATTTATATTTTAACCATTTAGTTCTGAAATTCATTAATAGTTTAATTAATAAATTTATTTATTTATATTTATATTTTAATTATTTATTTGTGAAATTAATTAATAATTTAATGAATTAATTTACTTAAATTTTAACTATTTATTTATGAAATTAACTTATTTATATTTTTTATTTTCTAATAACAGATAATTTTTTTCTGTATTTCCCATTACCTTCTGTTAATTCTTTCGAATGAACACCATAATATTCTTTGGAAGCTTGAATTTCAACTCAGCGGCCCCTATGGGTTAATTCCATATAAATAGGCTTCATCTTTAATAATAATAATAATAATAATAATAATAATAATAATAATAATAATAATAATAATAATAATAATATCAGACGTATGTAATAACTAACACTCAAGTTCTTTAGTAATGCAGTTAATCCTCTCTCTCTCTCTCTCTCTCTCTCTCTCTCTCTCTCTCTCTCTCTCTCTCTCTCTCTCTCTCTCTCTCTCTCTCATAGTAGTGAGTGTCACTTTATTTATAATGTCCTTGTAATTAGTAATTGTAAACTCTCTCTCTCTCTCTCTCTCTCTCTCTCTCTCTCTCTCTCTCTCTCTCTCTCTCTCTCTCTCTCTCTCTCTCTCTCTCTCTCTCTCTCCTATTAATTGAAAAATCTGGTTTACATGAAATAAAATGTAGTTATTCTGCTTATAAGATTGTATATCAACTCTTTCTTTCATTTTAGAATGTCTTAATTTATGTTATTGATTAAGAAATGGACAGGATTTAAATA
Source organism: Macrobrachium rosenbergii (assembly GCF_040412425.1). Classification (NCBI taxonomy): domain Eukaryota; kingdom Metazoa; phylum Arthropoda; class Malacostraca; order Decapoda; family Palaemonidae; genus Macrobrachium; species Macrobrachium rosenbergii. Next base: position 1,231,639 of record NC_089788.1, on the reverse strand, counting down.
TCCTACAGAGATAAACATTATTGTATTGAATATCCTACGAAGATAAACATACTTGTATTGAATATCCTACGATGATAATCATACTTGTATTAGATATCCTACGAGGATAAACAGACTTGTATTAAATATCCTACGAGGCTAAACGTACTTGTATTAAATATCCTACGAGGATAAACATTCTCGTATTAAATATCCTACGAGGATAAACATTCTTGTATTAAATATCCTACGAGGATAAACAGACTTGTATTAAATACCCTACGAGGCTAAACGTACTTGTGTTAAATGTCCTACAAAGGTAAAGACACTTGTATTAAATATCCTACGAGGCTAAACGTACTTGTATTGAATATCCTACGAGGATAAACATTCTCGTATTAAATATCCTACGAGGATAAACATTCTTGTATTAAATATCCTACGAAGATAAACACACTTGTATTAAATATCCTACGAAAGATAAACACACTTGAAACCACTCCTTCTTGAAGAGCAGGAACCCATGATGAGGTCCTTTCTTGCAAAGGACCCTCACGATATCTTTGCGACGGAGGGTCCTTCTCTCTCTCTCTCTCTCTCTCTCTCTCTCTCTCTCTCTCTCTCTCTCTCTCTCTCTCTCTCTCTCCCCTCGTCTCATTACGGCTTCATTTCCGAGTTCCTTCGGCGTCCTTCTCGACTCCTTCCCTTCCCTTCGCCCCTGGTGTTTGTCCTTCGTCGAGGAGGAAGAGGAAGAAGAAGAGGTTGTTTAAGGAAGAGGAGGAGGAGGAGGAGCAGGAGGAGGAGGAAGAAGATGAGCTTGTTTAAGGAGGAAGAAGAAGAAGAAGAAGAAGAAGAAGAAGAAGAAGAAGAAGAAGAAGAAGAAGAAGAAGAAGAAGAGGTTGTTTAAGGAAGAGGAGGAGGAGAAGGAAGAAGAAGAGGTTGTTTAAGGAAGAGGAGGAGGAGAAGGAAGAAGAAGAGGTTGTTTAAGGAAGAGGAGGAGGAGAAGGAAGAAGAAGAGGTTGTTTAAGGAAGAGGAGGAGGAGAAGGAAGAAGAAGAGGTTGTTTAAGGAAGAGGAGGAGGAGGAGGAGGAGGAGGAAGAAGAAGAGGTTGTTTAAGGAAGAAGAGGAGGAGGAGGAGGAGGAGGAAGAAGAGGTTATTTAAGGAAGAAGAAGAAGAAGAAGAAGAAGAAGAAGAAGAAGAAGAAGAAGAGGAGGAGAAGGAGGAGTAGGAAGAGGCGGAGGAGGAGGAGGAGGAAGAAGAAGAAGAAGAAGAAAGAAGAAGAAGAAGAAGAATAGGTTGTTTAAGGAGGAGGAGAAGGAAGAAGAAGAAGACAAGATGTTTAAGGAAGCTGTGTTTATCCAACGCTCCTCTCTGCCCCTTCCCTTCTCGACCAATTATCAAGGTTCGCTTGCTGGAAGGAGCTTCAGTTCTCGCTTTTGAGAATGGTTTTTTTTTTTGCTCTTTGCCTAATCGGGTTTGAAGATCGAGATGAATCTGCTTTGCAAGAAGAGGGGACATTTGCGTGCTTGTGTGCATGCTTGCGTACGCGCGCTCGCGTTTTTGCTTGCTTCGGAGTGGGTTGTTGAAGAAGGCGCGTTCTGTCGCCTAGAAAACAGGGCGTGCTTGGGGAAATTTGGAATTCTTTTATTTACCCTCAATTGATACAGGAATGCCAAATAAAAGCCGAAATAGTTGGAATTTATTTACATTTATTTACTCACAGTTGATACAGGAATACTAAATAAAAGCCGAAATCGTTGGAATTTATTTACATTCATTTACTCGCAGTTGGTACAGGAATGCCAAATAAAAGCCGAAATAGTTGGAATTATTTACATTTATGTAATCGCTGTTGATACAGGAATGCCGAATAAAAGCCAAAATAGTTGGAATTTATTTACATTCATTTACCCGCAATTGATACAGGAATGCCAAACAAAAGCCGAAATCGTTGGAATTGATTGACATTTATGTACTCGCAATTGATACAGAAGTGTCAAATAAAAGCCGAAACAATTGGAATTTCAAAGCTCTTTATAAACCAGAAGATTCTGTATGCGATAGTTATGTCTTAACAATGCTTTTATTAAAGAATAATACCATCACGAGGAACGTGAATATCGATGACAGGTGGACGATTTGTTTGACTACATTTTAACAGTCAGAAATTCACGTTAAAAGCGTAAAGTTGCAGTGAGACTTTTCAGGTGGTAATAATTTCTTTCTGTATTTCCTTTCACCCTCTGTAATTTCTTTCTGTATTCCCTTTCACCCTCTGTAATTTCTTTCTGTATTTCCCATTAACTTCTGTAACTTCTTTTTAATGATCGCCATAATATTCTTTGGAAGCTTCTGGAATTTCGTGCCATGAGCCCCTGTGGTGGGCTTGTTCCATATAGGCTAAATAGGATCAATCTTCCTAATAATAATAATAATAATAATAATAATAATAATAATAATAATAATAATAATAATAATAATAATAATAATAATAATAATAATAATAATAATAATAATAATAATAATAATACCTTCTGTAACTTCTTTCCAATGAACACCATAACATTCTTTGGAAGTTTGAATTTTGAGTCAGTGGCCCCTGTGGTGGCCTTGTTCCATATGAATAGGGGTTTATTTTCTGAACAATAATAATAATAATAATAATAATAATAATAATAATAATAATAATAATAATAATAATAATAATAATAATAATAATAAGTGGTTATTTAACAGTTCTTTCCTCAAATGCAAAAAAAAGCTGACTTGACAACTAACGAGAAAAAATTATTATTATTATTATTATTATTATTATTATTATTATTATTATTATTATTATTATTATTATTATTATTATTATTATTTGAGGGGAGCAGACTCTCTTTCATGCAGGTCTTATTGAAAAGGATGGTTGTATTCTGCGAATTCATCTTACACAGGATCTTTTCCATTTTATAATTCATTTTTCAGGCTGACCAACATCGCTGAGCCTGAAAAGCGAATTATAAGGAGAATAGAAAAGATCTTATATGAGATGAATTCTCAGAACACAGCCTGTTTTTGTTATTATTATTATTATTATTATTATTATTATTATTATTACTTGTAAAATTAGGAAAAAAGACCTTTTTAATACAGGTTTTGTTAAACAAAATGGCAGTTTCAACAGCATTTATTTTATGTAGTAAACGCTCAGTTCGTCTTATTAATTGTTTTTCTTGCGCTGGAATGGTTGCAAGCGATTGACCGATATTCATATCCGGTGGTTTAGTGATGTGCAGGAGGTAGTTCTCGTTGAATGCCGACTAGTTTCGCCCTCCTCGTTAGGGCATCATTCAGGACAGGATCGCAGGATACAATGGCTGTAATACGTGGATTTTTTATTATTATTATTATTATTATTATCATTCAAAAGATGAAGAACCTTATTCATATAGAATAAGCCCACCACAGGGGGGCCACCGACTTGAAATTCAAGCTTCCAAAGAATATTAAGATGTTGATTAGGAAGTAAGAGAGGTATTATTATTATTATTATTATTATTATAATGAAGATGAACCCTATTCATATGGAACAAGCCCACCACAGGGGCCACTGACTTCATATTCAGGCTTCCAAAGAATATTAAGATGATTAGAATGTAAGAGAACGAAAAGA
>NC_089788.1:1220501-1225501 GCF_040412425.1 Macrobrachium rosenbergii | reverse complement strand
CATATACTGTATATACATACACATATATATATACATATGTATACATATATATGTATGTATAAATATAAATATATATGCACACATTATTATTATTATTGAAGAGAAACCCACAAGATTCCTGTGTATAACTTGTTTACTTGTGACCAACCTGACCACCTTCACATCTCTTGACAAAAGGGTCACAGTTAGGACCTGAAAGTACTCGAGATTCAAGTAATATGTAAATATTTACAAGTAAATAAGTTATACACAGGAATCTTGTGGGGTTTCTCTATCCATCTTCAGAAGAAAACTGAAAGAAGTTTTTTGTTTGATTATTATTATTATTATTATTATTATTATTATTATTATTATTATTATTATTAAGATGGTGATGACTGTTTACAAAATTTTATGAAAGAATAATTTCTGAATTATTATTATTATTATTATTGTTATTATTATTAATTAATTATTAATTATTATTATTATTATTATTATTATTATTATTATTTTATTATTATTATTATTATTATCATTATTATTATTTTATATTATATGTAGTGATGACTGTTTACAGAAATTTATATACACAGTGACCACATTATTATTATTATTATTATTATTATTATTATTATTATTATTATTATTATTATTATTATTATTATTATTATTTAAGATTGCTTTCCTCTAACCTCTGGTAATTTTAAACAAATCTCTGAGCCATTTCGGCCATTCTCTTGGCTCCTTCCTTCCCCCCGTGTCTGGAAGACTTCCTTCCACCGAATGATTTTCCAGGCCATTGCTCTCCCCGAGAGATGGAATTAATGCAGTAGTCTCTCTCTCTCTCTCTCTCTCTCAGTATAAATATTTGCAGTGACTTATATGGACAAAATCTTTCTCTCTCGTACACATTAATTGGTTTAACTGTTCTCTCTCTCTCTCTCTCTCTCTCTCTCTCTCTCTCTCTCTCTCTCTCTCTCTCTCTCTCTCTCTCACACACACACACACACACACACACACACACAACACATTAACTGGTTTAACACACACGTACACATTAACTGGTTTAATTGTTCTCTTCTCTCTCTCTCTCTCTCTCTCTCTCTCTCTCTCTCTCTCTCTCTCTCTCTCTCTCTCTCTCTCTCTCTCTCTCAGTATAAATATTTGCAGTGACTTATATGGACAAAATCTTTCTCTCTCATTACACATTAATTGGTTTAACTGTTCTCTCTCTCTCTCTCTCTCTCTCTCTCTCTCTCTCTCTCTCTCTCTCTCTCTCTCTCTCTCACACACACACACACACACATTAACACACAACACACACACACATTAACTGGTTTAACACACTCTCTCTCTCTCTCTCTCTCTCTCTCTCTTCTCAACACACACACTTACAAATAACTGGTTTAATTGTTCTCTCTCTCTCTCTCTCTCTCTCTCTCTCTCTATATATATATCTATATATATCTATATATATATATATATATATATATATATATATATATATATATATATATATATATATATATATATATATATATATATACACATTATATATATATTTATATTTGTATATACAGTATATATATATATATATATATATATATATATATATATATATATATATATATATATATATATATATATATGCGTGTATGTCTTTGTGTTTGTGCATGTAAGTGCGCGCGCGTCCGCAAACGTACCAACTGCAATTTCGTTTTCTAACTCTTAGAGGGAATTAAACGCTAATGAAAGCAAATATTCTTAAGAGAGAAAAAAAAGAGAGGTGCGGCCGCTGTTTTCTCATTAAGTGAAAGTTCGGAAAAGAAAATTCTAACTTTCTTTTTTTTCTTTAATATTTTTTTGTTAATATTTTCATTTTGGGTTAAGGAAGCAAGCGACTGCAATAACGGCGTCTAATTACCGCTAAGTTTATTTATTTAGGAGTTGCTTGCGTTTAGTTTGTTCCTGGTTTGGGGGTGAGGGGGTAAGGTGGGTAGGGGGCTGGTGGGGTTTGATCTGCGTAGGTTTGTGGAAATGTCTGGGTTTTGAGTAATTCCTCTTAGCTGCTTTTGTAATGCTTACAGTTGTGCTTGAATGTAAGTGTGTGCTAATGGTAAAATCGTAGTGTATATATATATATATATATATATATATATATATATATATATATATATATATATATATATAAATATATCTTTATTTATATTTATATTTATATTTATATATATATATATATATATATATATATATATATATATATATATATATATATATATATATATATATATATCCTTAGGTATTACAGAAGATAATTAGCGTAATGGGACAGGTATTGCCCACAGGAGGTCACGGGTTTTTCTCTGTTGCTTGCTTCATTTCACTTCGCTTCGGTGTCTTGTGCTCACTTCATCTCACTTCATTTCACTATGGGTCGTATTCTTTTGAGTTCACTGAAGTGCCTTTTATATACTTCATTTCACTTCACTTAGTAGCTGTCTCTTATTCACTTCATTTCACTTACCTGCCTCTTATTAACTTCATTTCACTTCACTTAACTGTCTCGTATTCACTTCACTTCACTTAGATGTCTCTTATTCACTTCATTTCACTTAGCTATCTCTTATTCACTTCACTTCATTTCACTTACCCGTCTCTTATTAACTTCATTTCACTTCACTTAACTGTCTCTTGTTCACTTCACTTCATTTCACTTAGATGTCTCTTATTCACTTCACGTCACTTCATGTCACATAGCTGCCTCTTATTCACCTCACTTCATTTCACATAGCTGTCTCTTATTCACTTCACTTCATTTCAATTAGCAGTTTCTTATTCACTTCATTTCACTTAGCAGTTTCTTATTCACTTCACTTCATTCACTTAACTTAACTGTCCCTTATTCAGTTCACTTCATTTCAATTAGCTGTCTCTCATTCACTTCACTTCATTTCACTTAGTAGTTTCTTATACACTTCACATCATTTCACTTAGCTCTCTCTTGTTCACTTCACTTCACGTAGATGACTCTCATACACTTCATTTCACTTAGCCGTTTCCTGTTCACTTCACTTCACTTAGCTGTCTCCCGTTCACTTCACTTCACTTCACTGCTCATGCTTATATTAGACTCTCACAACAGCTCAAACGCTAACTAGTAATTACATCCATATCATTCAAACGGTCACGCAAATGTAAACAGATCCCAGCAGGAAATATAATTATAACTTCGTAACTTCATTAACAACCCGTTGATGTTGTTTGTTATTGCTGTTGTTGTTGTTTACGTTTATCTTATTGCCGTTCTCATTTCCTCTCGTGGAGGTAAACAGGGAAAACTCTTGGGGTGGGGAGTTTTCCTTATCCTTCTTTAGAGGGAGGGCGTAATACGAAGGTTGGAAAATGGAAATTGTATGTCTGAAGTGGGAGGTAAATTTATACGGAACAAAAATAAGTGAGATTATGGGTGGATATGCAGATGTGGTGGAACAACATAGAAGAAGTGGTAAACGAGAGAGAGAGAGAGAGAGAGAGAGAGAGAGAGAGAGAGAGAGAGAGAGATTGGTTTAAAAAGAGAGATTATTATCAGAATTTGTAAAGACTGGGCAGCCTGTTACCAAGAGACAAATGGAGAGAGAGAGCGAGAGAGAGAGAGAGAGAGAGAGAGAGAGAGAGAGAGAGAGAGAGAGAGAGAGAGATTGCTGTTAAAAGTGATTATTATCAGTTTGTGTGGGTTTGTGACAAATGTGTGTGAGAGAGAGAGAGAGAGAGAGAGAGAGAGAGACCGGCAAGTTGGTGTGTTTGTGTGTGTGTGTGTGAGAGAGAGAGAGAGATAGAGAGAGAGAGAGAGAGACCGGAAAGTTGGTGTGTGTGAGAGAGAGAGAGAGAGAGAGAGATGGAATAAAACTCAGATTAAGAAAGGGACGAAAGCTCGGGTGCAAAACAATTTGAGGACAGAATTCTGCCGCCGTGTTTCAGTAAACGCCCCCCCCAAAAAGCCCCCACACACAAAAAGAATAAAAGATTAAAAAAAAACACCAAAAGAAAACGGAAAGTGCTAAAAATGACAGGGAACAAAGAAAAACGGAAATTGCCCAGCTGAAAATTGCAGCAAGCAAGAGCCATTTGGCACCCCTCCCCCCTCCTCTCTCTCCCTCCCCCACCGCCCACCAAATCTCCCCCCCCCAACCTTTTTCGAGCACAAGGGCGCGTCCCAAAGCTGTTTGCTTGTTTACCAAAGGGCGTTGAAGGCTCATCATAAGGATATAGGCAAGTGGGTATATGAAGGTTCTGGAGTTGCAAGATGGCGTCTTCCCTTGAGGTGGATTGAAGCGGAAGATGCTCTCTCTCTATGTGTTTACAGAGACTTGTATATACAGACTTTTGGGACACTGTCAAAGGATATTTATATATATATATATATATATATATATATATATATATATATATATATATATATATATATATATATAAATATACATATACAGACTTTTGGTTTGGGAGACTGTCGTAAGATACTGAAAGATTTTATTAATTCTATGATAAAAAATATGGCTTAGTGTGCTTACAAAAGACGCATGTATATATATAAATATATATATATATATATATATATATATATATATATATATATATATATATATATATATATATATATATATATATATATATATGTATATATATATATAATACAGACTTTGGTTTGGGACGCTGTCACGATATTTAAAGATGTTATCAATTATTTGATAAATAAATAAAATAAACATGTTAGATGAAAAAAGATGTATATATAGATTTTTTGGAGATTGTCATAAATAAGTTAGAAGAAAAAGACGTTTAGGTATATAGATTGTCATGAATAAGTTAGAAGAAAAGAGACGCGTAGATATATAGATATTTTGAAGATCAGATCTTTACAGCTATACAAGTATTTTTATATAATGATAAATAAATGACATAGTAGAGGAAATATCTGTGAATCATACATGACATTTCATTAACAAAATGATAAAAAAGAA
>NC_089788.1:1175501-1205501 GCF_040412425.1 Macrobrachium rosenbergii | reverse complement strand
CCTCTAGCCTCAGTAGTCTTTCTTTTAGTTCAGGTTAAATTTAGCCCTAATCGTGCGTCTGGCAACGATATAGGCTAGGCTACCACCGTCCCGTGGTTAAAGTTTCATGGACCGCAGCTCATACAGCACTATACCGAGACCACCCAAAGATAGATCGATTTTCGGCGGCCTTGATTACACGCTGTAGCGGCTGTACAGAAAACTCGATCGCGCCGAAAAAAAAACCCCGGCGCATTTCTTACTTGCCTTTTTTCTCATTCCATCAGAGTGCTCGGCCGTGTGTGGGCATTGTTTATAACCCAAAGTCCCAGCGTCTCGTTTTAAAATCGCCCCTTTGTTTTCTCTGTAGAAATTTCCTGATCTTTTTGGGGCACTGGGACATTTTTACCCCTGTTCGAGTTTTCATTCACTCTGAGTTTCCTCTTTAATAATCCCTCGAAAAAATTAATTTTTGCTTTTATGCATCCTGTGTTCTTTAATTCCACGCCTCTCTCTCTGCCTACAAAATGTTGCTCCAGAGTTCTGCCTGTTGTGTTTTAATTACAGACCCCTCAGTGGGGCAGTGCCGTCAGTGCACCCCATGCTGTTCACTGTAGGCGTTACTTGAGGTGCTTTATGGGCCAGCCCTATGAGAGCTGATAGTCATCCCAGTTGTCTGGTTAAACTGTTTTAATAATAATAATAATAATAATAATAATAATAATAATAATAATAATAATAATAATAATAATAATAATAATAATAAGGTTCTTTCAGCCCCAAGCTGCAACCCCTGTCATTCCTTTTGCTGTACCCCATTCATTCCTTTCTTATATATTTATCTACTCTCCATATCAATTGATTCATTTCTTTTTCCTCCATTAAACCTTTCAAACCTTTTACTCTCAAATTCCGTTTCAGCGCTGAATGGCCTTTGGCTTAAATTTATATTTCATTCTAATCCCAACATTAGCCACTTCATAAACGAATTTGCGTAGAGATTAGATGACTCATCAGTAGCACGCCGAACCCTCACACAAACCGTGCCAGTTATCTCAACCTCTCAAGCATTCTCTCTTGGTAATTAAGAGTCTTCCTTTCTAAATTAATTTTTATCTTCGTGTCAAGTACTTTATAACCCTACCTCTCCTTCCACCTAAAGACCTTTCCCCGACCTCTCATCCTCCGTTCTCTCCACATGACTGAACCATCTCAGAAAACTCTTCATCAACATTCGCACTTTACTACCCCAAAGATTCAACAGTTCGTTTTCAAAACCTATTTTGGATTTTATGGACAGGCCGGTTCTTTTCCTGAACCATTATGCACGCATAAACAATATTTTGCAATAAGACTACGGAAGAGAAAAAAGAGAGAGAGAGAGAGAGAGAGAGAGAGAGAGAGAGAGAGAGAGAGAGAGAGAGAAAGAGAAACAGCTCAAGTTTATCTCCTGGTACTGACTGATTGCAAGTTCGCGTGCTTGAAGATTATTGCTTTTTAATGACTCTGCGTAATGTTATCATTCGGTCTTAAAAAAAATTAGTAGGTAATCGACTGCGTGCAATCCTTGGTCGTTTTGATACATACATACATACATACATACATACATACATACATACATATGTATAATATAACATAATATATATATATATATATATATATATATATATATATATATATACATATATGTTTATATACGCATACACACATATATATACACATACAATAAACGTACCTATGAATGGTAGTCTTGAGTAAGTTTGTATACACCAATATACATAAACCTGGGTAAAATTCAAGGATTGGGCAGACAGCATTTGAAAATAAGTCCTGTACGAATATTACCAAATTCAACCTTTGAAAATAATATATATATATATATATATATATATATATATATATATATATATATGTATATATATATATAATAAAAGTAAACCTCATTTTTTATGTTTGTGCAGTAGTTCATCAAAGAGCCAATTTCACACCCTCCAAAAAAAGACCCTTTGATTATTTTTGTAGTTGATTTAATGAGTTGACCTAATTGAAATTCCGGCCGTCAATTTCAGAGTCGCAAACCGAGATTAGAAACATGTTTTTTTTTTTAACTGCAAATATTTACCTGTCTAATAAATTGGTATATATATATATATATATATATATATATATATATATATTCAAATACATTGTAATGTAAAAGTGAATTGTAATGTTACATTATAATATATATATATATATATATATATATATATATATATATATATATATATATATATATATATATATATTCAAATGCATTGTAATGTAAAAGTGAAGCTGTTACATTATAATATATATATATATATATATATATATATATAATATATATATATTATATATTATATATGTATATATATATATATATATATATATATATATATATATATATATATATATATATATATATATATATATATATATATATATATATATATATTATAATGTAACAGCTTCACTTTTACATTACAATGCATTTGAATATATATATATATATATATATATATATATATATATATATATATATATATATATATATATATATATATATATTCAAATACATTATCAAGTAACACTGAAGAAGCTGTTACATTATAATATGTCAGGTGGGTTACAAATTAGATACATACATTCTCACGACATATCCTCTACCTATTTATTACAGACAGGTAAATATTTGCAGTTAAAAGAAAAACATGTTTCTAATCTCGTTTGCGACTCTGAAATTGACGGCCGGAATTTCAATTAAGTCAACTCATTAAATCAACTACAAAAATAGTCAAAGGGGCTTTTTTGGAGGGTGTGAAATTGACTCTTTGATGAACTACTGCACAAACATAAAAATTAGGTTTACTTATTATATATATATATATATATATATATATATATATATTATATATATATATATATATATATATATATATATATATATATATATATATATATATATTTATTTTCAAGAGTTGATTTTGGTAATATTCATACACGACTTATTTTCAAATGCTGTCTGCCCAATCCTTGAATTTTTCCCAGGTTTATATATTGGTGTATACAATATACACAAGACTACCATTCATAGGTACGTTTATTGTATGTGTATATATATGTGTGTGTGTATGCGTATATAAACATATATATGTATATATATATTATATATGTATTGTGTGTGTATGTATGTATGTATGTAAGTATGTATATATATATATATATATATATATATATATATATATATATATATATATATATATATATATATATATATATATATTCATACTACTCGATGGTTTAGATTTATACAACTTACAGAGAATGGTTGTTATCAAAATTCACATAAGTTGGACGAACTGTTAAAGAGAGAGAGAGAGAGAGAGAGAGAGAGAGAGAGAGAGAGAGAGAGAGAGAGTTACTTTAAGGAGATGTAAACATCAGAATTTGTAAAGGCTGAGAAACCTGTCAACAAGAGACATAGATAGAAACACTAACAGAGAGAGAGAGAGAGAGAGAGAGAGAGAGAGAGAGAGAGAGAGAGAGAGAGAGAGAGAAATCGCATTAATTCCATGTTTACAGGAAGGCGGTGGCCTGGGAAATCACTTGGTGTGAAGGAAATAACTGAGTGCGAGCTTGATTGCCTCTGTCCAGAGTATGAGGGGAGGAGGAGGAGAGGAGGAGGAGGAGGAGGAGGAGGAGGAGGAGGAGGAGGAGGAGGAGGAGGAGGAGGAGGAGGAGGATAAACACAGATTCAGATGAACGAGAGAGACTGAAATGGAGCGGATAGTTGATTAAAAGGGACTCAGTGATAGTGGAAAGTCGTCCGGGATTGAAATGATTATATATAGATATCTACAGTAATGTCAGCAGTTGAAACAGTGACTGCTTCAACGAAACTGCAATAGTGTCAACAACTGAAACAGTAACCACTTAAACGGGAATATCAGCAGTAATGTCAGCAATTGAAACAATAATCACCTAAATGAAATTACAATAATATCAACAACAATGTCAACAGTTGAAACAATAACCGATGAAATGAAAGTACAATAATGTCAGCAGTTGAAACAGTGGCTGTTTAAATGACACTACAGTAATATCAACAATAATGTCAGCAATTAAAACAATAACCGCTAAACGAAACTACAATAATATCAGCAATTACAATAATGACCGTTAAACGAAACTACAGTAATATCAGCGATAATATCAGCAGTGACTGTTTAAATGGCTGTTAAAATGGCACTACAATACTGTCAGCAATTGAAACAATAACCACTAAATGAAAGTACAATAATGTAAGCAGTTGAAACAGTGACTGTTTAAATGACGCTACCATAATATCAGCAATAATGCCAGCAGTTGAAACAATAACCGCTAAAAGAAACTACAATAATATCAGCAATCATGTCAGCAATTACAATAATGACCGTTAAATGAAGCTACAATAATATCAGAAATTGAAACAATAACCACTAAACGAAATTACAATACTATCAGCAATAATGTCAGCAGTTGAAACAATAACCGTTAAACGAAACTACAATAATATATGCGATAACGTCAGCAGTTGAAACAGTGACTGTTTAAATGAAACTACAATAATATCAGCAAAATTGTCAATAATTGATACAGTAACAGCTCAAATAAAATTACAATAATATCAGCGATAATGTCAGCAATTACAAAATTACCGTTAAACGAAACTACAGTAATATCAGCAATAATGTCAGCAATTTTAACAATAACCGCTTAAACGAAAATACAGTATTATTACCCACTCTCCTAATTAACGGTAAAATATTCTCCCTTCCATACAATATGGCAATGAATGTCAGTCACGGGGAAAAAATATTCACCACAGTTAATGGAAAGTAAGCTACAGGTTACTGAAACCCGTAATTTTCAGTTTACTAAAACCCAGAGTTGATTTATGCCAGTTGGAAAAATACATTAAACTCCTAAAAAATGCAATTGACGGTTACGTGATTAAAATGGGATGTGTTTTTTTTATTGTTTATAGAGAGATCCGTTACGCTGCCTGCTTAATGAGTGTATGTGCCGTGGTGTAATATGTGTACTGTGTGCTGAGTGTAAAAATATGCGTCGTTTGAGTATATTCATATACGAACATGCCCATGTGATTATACCGTAGGTAGAGGATTCTAATTGCGAATATATATATATGTTTATATGTGTGTGTATATATATATACATATATATATGTATACACACACACACATATATATATATATATATATATATATATATATATATATATATATATATATATATATATATATATATTTATTTATCTTTAACTTCTTGTACTCGTTTCTATACTTTGCAAAGCTGTCTATGTAAAGTATATTATTCATGAGCATCTTTGTCATTCCAACGATACTGCAGATTGCATAGGAATTCCAAGATTCCAGTAATTTTAAGGTTCCTATGGAATGTAGATTTACATTCCACATGAGTTCATTGGAATCTGGTAAATTTTGCAGACAATGTAATACAGAGTAAAGGGTCATTAAATTAACTGTCAGACTATGTACAAATGTAGGCTACATAGTTTGTTAGTTACATAGGAAATTCATCTCCCATCAAATTTGACAGTTAATTAGGAAATTTATCTCCCATTAAGTTTGATGGTTACATAGGAAATTTGACTCCAGTCAACTTTGACAGTAACACAGGAAATTTGTCTCCCATCAAGTTTGACAGTTATGTAGGAAATTTGTCTGCCTTCAAGTTTTACAGTTACATAGAAAATTTCACTCCAATCAACTTTGACAATTACATAGGAAATTTGTCTTCCATCAAGCTTGACAGTCACATAGGAAATTAGTATCCCATCAAGTTTGACAGTTACTTAGGAAATTTGCCTCCCATCAAGTTTGACAGTTACATAGGAAATCTGTCTCCCATCAAGTTTGACAGTTACATAGGAAATTTGTCTTCCATCAAGTTTGACAGTTACATAGGAAATTTGTCTTCCATCAAATTTGACAGTTACATAGAAATCTGCCTCCCATCAAGTTTGACAGTTACATAGAAATTTGTCTTCCATCAAGTTTGACAGTTACATAGGAAATTTGTCTTCCATCAAGTTTGACAGTTACATAGGAAATTTGTCTTCCATAAAATTTGACAGTTACATAGGAAATCTGCCTCCCATCAAGTTTGACAGTTACATAGGAAATTTGTCTCCCATCAAGTTTGACAGTTGAAATTTGTCTTCCATCAAGTTTGACAGTCACATAGGAAATTTGTCTCCCATCAAGTTTGACAGTTGAAATTTGTCTTCCATCAAGTTTGACAGTTACATAGGAAATTTGTCTCCCATCAAGTTTGACAGTTGAAATTTATCTTCCATCAAGTTTGACAGTCACATAGGAAATTTGCTTCCCATTTACTTTGACAGTTACATAGGAAACTTGTCTCCCACCAAATCTGAAACTTACACAGGAAAGTCAGTTTCCACAGACTGCCCTAATTGAAAAGAGAGTGAAAACTTTGACAACTTCTTCACAGACCCATTTCCGGGATGTTTAATATTCTATCTCATACTGGACTGACAGCGACCCACTTAACCCAATTTCCAGTAATTACCTGTCCGCCGTCATTCGCTCGCTGCGTGTAAATAATTCTGCGGCTTATCCAGCATTCAGTTCCCCTTCGTTATTTATGTGGCATCCCACTTCGGTAGGGAGGGGGAGAGAGATACATATACATACCACAGGTGATTTGTCGATTATCAAAGCTTCGATTTAGAATGAGATGACGGTGTTTATGCTTTTAGTTTTTATACGTTTTGCAAAGGTCGAAGGGGAACTGATTTTCAAATGATTAATTCCATATATATATATATATATATATATATATATATTATATATGTGTGTGTGTGTGGGGGGGGGGAAAGGCTCTCTTAAAAATGGAGAGAAGGACAGAAGGCATTTCTCCTTTTTTTTTTTCCTTCGGTCAAATTGGGTGGTTTGGTGGGAACAGGATTCGACAAAACCCGGAACTTGGGATGAATATTCTTTCTGTTTTCCTCTAAAACCATGAGTTGTGGTTTGGGTCTAAGATGGGTGGGGATGGGCGGGGTTTGGGCCTCTTCCAGGGTAGATGGGTGGGGAAGCTGTCCTTACTGATTACATAAAGCTTTGCATAATCTCTCTCTCTCTCTCTCTCTCTCTCTCTCTCTCTCTCTCTCTCTCTCTCTCTCTCTCTCTCTCTCTCTCTTTAATAACTTCTGTTAACATGATTGGATCACTGTCAGCAACTTGATCTCACCAGAAAGAAAGAGAACTAAGGCCAATCCTACAGTTAAATATGTACCTGCTGGTTAGTCGAGTATGTTGGTCTATAATCATAGTGTAGAATGGCACAGGGCTACTAGCATTCCAGTCCAGGAATAGGCTCTAACTGGAATTGGTATGTTGGTGTTCATTCATACTTTTGATTATTCCCTGAATACAGTATGTTATGTATCAGATCTTTTCTAACTGGCCTACATATTCGATTAATTCAGGCGTGGTTTATGCCATTAATTTTTTTAATAACTGAATATTCAGAGAAGGAAAATCTTCCTGGACAATACTTCCTCATTTCACTGTCAGCCTTATCCCACGGAAGCATCTGCCAGAGATTCATCTCTTTTTAGACAGAGTGGTTCGTGGTGGTAGGTTTTGTTTCCAAATAGTAGCAGCTATGACTTGGGAGAACTCAGTAACTATATATATATATATATATATATATATATATATATATATATATATATATATATATATATATATATATATATATATATATAGAGAGAGAGAGAGAGAGAGAGAGAGAGAGAGAGAGAGAATATATATCTTTTTCCGAGCACTGAGCGTGAGTCTTCAATTTACTGCAATATTTTGGCGTCCAAGTCCTCACATTCGAAATCGCCTCATGAATTATTCATTTTCTTTCTCCTGAGATTCCAAAGAAAATTAATATCACGCAGACTTTCTGATTCAAACCACCGGGATCCTGCAACTTCCGAAAAACACGTTTTCGGAGAGTTTTCAAATAAGGGCGGGTCTCGAAAACTTGCCTGAGATACGCAGGCGAGTTTGCTGTGTGTGAGAGTTTGTGTTGGGAATCTCTGCTGAATTTGCCATGGATATATAGCTATATATACTGTATATATATGTATGTATGAATGTGAAATATTTTCTGTTAAAACAGAATTACATCTAATAAATGAGCCCAATGAAACGCTAAAAGGTAGAAAGTTAATGCTACTGTATATATTTCGGAGAAAACTGTGTCCCTCAGCAGGCAAGTCGAGGGAGACAATTGTTCTCCGAAATATGTAGCATTAACTTTCTATCTTCTAGCGTTTTATATATATGTAT
Organism: Macrobrachium rosenbergii; assembly: GCF_040412425.1. Lineage (NCBI taxonomy): Eukaryota > Metazoa > Arthropoda > Malacostraca > Decapoda > Palaemonidae > Macrobrachium > Macrobrachium rosenbergii. The sequence goes on along the minus strand of NC_089788.1, from coordinate 1,197,105 downwards.
ATCTAAAACATGTTAGAGGTGGGTTGATATCGATTCTAATTACAAATTCCTGAGTTCGACAGTGATTTGTAGGTGGGAGTCGGTATCAGCTTTTCCCTCCCTCGATGGCTGTGTGGTTTAAGGCGTCACTGTAGTCCTGAGTTCTTGTTCTTCCTTGGTTCGAGCCCACGAGACGACGAGCTTATTATCAACTAAAAAATTCCCCTTCGGGTAAAATATATGAAAATATGTTATTTCTGCGGTAGAGCGAATTGGATATTAAAGGACGTTTGAAGCTTAATGCTTATGGACTGTGGAACTGTTATCCTTGTATTTTATTAGTTTACTTACACTTTTATCTTTTGTTTATTGATTTGTTAATTTACTTTTCTTTCCTGATAACCGATTTCCTCTCTGTGCATTTCCTATTACCTTCTGTTACTGCTTTCTAATGAATACCATGTTCTTTGGAAGCTTGAATTTTAAGTCAGTGGCCCTTGTGGTGGGCTTGTTACATATGGATGGGGTTAATCTTGTGATTAATAATAATAATAATAATAATAATAATAATAATAATAATAATAATAATAATAATAATAATAATAATAATAATAATAAAAATAATAATAAAAATAATAATAATGATAATAATTATAAAAATAAATGATTCCAAGAATATTAAAAAAGTAATAATAATAATAATAATAATAATAATAATAATAATAATAATAATAATAATAATAATAATAATAATAATATTAAATAAATAATGTAAAAGTAAAAGATCGCAAGATTATTAGAAAAAGTAAAAATTAATAATAATAAAAAATAATAATAATAAAATAATAATAATAATAATAATAATAATAATAATAATAATAATAATAATAATAATAATAATAATATAAAAGTAAAAATCCCAAGAATATTAAAAAAAAAAGTGTCCACACCATTAATCCGATTCGTCTTCCTTAAAAATCCTATCGCATGGCTTCCCATTTCCATGGAATTCTGTCCCTTGTAAAGATACCAATCTTTGGTCTCCTAGCTGACAGACGACTTGTAGGTACCCCCCCCCCACCCCCACCCCCGTCTCTCCTTAATTCCTGTTGCCAAGTCTGTCCACCGTCTCTTCTTCTCCCCCTTTCTCTCCTCCTTCGGTAAAAAGAAGGAAAGGGGAGAACGGAGAGTGAGAGAGAAATGCGTTTTGATTTTTTTCGGGGAATTTCTGGCAAATATTTCTAGGTTCCTTCCGCAGTTTGTTCAGTTGGCTTTCATTTTTTGTCTTCGTAATTTATTTTAGCTTTTTTCAGTGTTTTATTGTTTGATTCTTCCGTTTCATTGCGTTTTATATCGTAAAGTTCCTTCTCTTAAATCGCTTGAGGTCCAGTTAAGTTTTTATTGTCTAGTGAAAATTCCTATTTCTTAGTTTTCTTTTCACTCTTCATTCAGATTTTACTGTCGAATACAAATTCCGATTGATTATTTTTCTCTTCAATAATATTTTTTAATATTTATTTGGTTTACTATTTCTTTTTCTAGCATTTTATTTCGTAAACTCCCGTCTCTTCAATCGCTTGAGGTCCAGTTAAGTTTTTACTGTCCAATACAAGTTCCTATTTGTTATTATTCTCTTCATTCACACTTCTTCATATTTTTGCATTGTTTTATTTGATTTAGTCTTTCTTCTTATTCCGTTTTATTTCGTAAATTTCCTTTCTCTTAAATCGCTTGAGTCCAGTTCAGATTTTGTTGTCTGTTGCAAATTCCTATTTCTTCCTATTTCTTACCATTATCTTCATTCTCTTTTAACATTTCATTAATACTTCATGGGTTCTTATGGTTAAGTGATTTATGTTTCTCTTTGAGGACAAAATATTTTTTATTTCTTAGTTTTTCATTAATTTTGTGGACGTTATTCTTAAAAAATTAATTCAATAAATCCTAGTCTTCCACATCTTGAATATTTTGGGTTAATCTTCCCAAATCATTAACAGCTGAGTCCATTTGTATTCTGTAGAGTGTAATGTAGGATACGGAGACTTTACGTCTATTGACTACAAATAGATAAAAAATTCTATTTAATATTGTAGATACCTTAGTGATGTCCCATAGTGTGAATTCTATTTGAATTTATGTCTATTGACTACAAATAGATGAAAAATTCCATTTCATATTGAAAATACCTCAGTGATATCCACAATGTGAATTCCATTTTATTATTATTTAGACCATAAAGAATTCATGTCTCTTGACTGCACATAGTTAAAAAAAATTCCATTTCATATTGAAAATACCTCAGTGATATTCCACAATGTGAATTCCATTCAATTATTATTTAGACCACGAAGAATTTATGAATTGAATTGAACTGAATATAGAATTTAGGTCAAAGGCCAAGCACTGGGACCTATGAGGTCATTCACTGCTGAAACGGAAATTGACGGAAGGTTTTGAAAGGTGTAACAGGAGGAAAACCTCAAAGCAGTTGCACTATGAATCAATTGTTAGGAGAGGGTTGAGGAGAGTAAGATGGAAGAAAGAGAATATGAAAGGAGGTACAGTAAAAGGAACGAAAGGGGTTGCAGCTAGGGGCCTAAGGAAGGCACGCTGCAAAGACCCTTAAGTAATGCCTACAGTGCACCGGATGAGGTGCACTGACTATATCCCCCTACGTGGACGAAGAATTTATGTCTTGATTGCACAAAGATAAAAAGAATTCTATTTCATATTGGAAATACCTCAGTGATATTCTACAGTGTGAATTATATTCAATTATTATTAAGAATACGAAGACTTTGTCTATTGACTGTACATAGATAAAAAAATTCTATTTCATATTGAAAATACCTCAGTGACATTCCACGCCTCGCCTATAACACTGCGCTTCTTCTCAGACAACCGACTCTCTCTCCCGATACCTCTTTTGAACCCTCCTCAAATAATAATTTCCCCTGGCATTAAAATTCTTCGTGCCCTCCCACCTCTGCTTGTCACGTTTCCAATTTTCTTTTGTCACCTCCTCCCCTCCTCCTCCTCCTCCTCCTCCTCCTCCTCCTCCTCCTCCTCCTCCTCCTCCTCCTCCTCTTTTTCCTCATTCCACTCCTTTGACCTCCAGAGATCGACATATTCCTTCATTGTCTAAGGTCCTCTGGGAAATCCATTGGATCTTTATGGTCGCGTCACGACCTCTTATATTCAGATTCCGAATCTGAGGGAGATGACCGTCTTTTGTTTTTTTTTTTTTTTTTTTGCTTTCTGAGTCCCCGTTTTCTATATGCGGTGCATTCATTGAGGAATTAGAGTCCTGAATGAATTATTATTATTATTATTATTATTATTATTATTATTATTATTATTATTATTATTATTATTATTATTATTATTAGCTCAAAGAATCCTAGAGAGAGCAAGAGATAAGGAAATTCATTAGCTCAAAGAATCAGAGAGAGAGAGAGAGAGAGAGAGAGAGAGAGAGAGAGAGAGAGAGAGAGAGAGAGAGAGAGAGAGAGAAGGAAATTCATTAGCTCAAAGAATCCTTGAGAGAGAGAAAGAGAGGGAGAGAGAGAGAGAGAGAGAGAGAGAGAGAGAGAGAGAGAGAGAGAGAGAGAGAGAGAGAGAGACTTAGAATGCTAGAATGCAGAGACACTGACGTACAATATTATTGTTCATGGTTCATTCAAATATATATTATATACATATATATACATATATTATACTGTATATATTATATATATATATATATGTATATATATATATATATATATATATATATATATATATATATATATATATATATATATATATATATATATATATATATATATATATATATTTCATATATATGTATATGTATATATATATATATATATATATATATATATATTTATATATATATATATATATATATATATATATATATATATATATATATATATATATATATATATATATATATATATATATAAAATAATCTTCAATTGTTTTTGCCTTTTCAGAAGATCTGCGCTGTCTCTCGATTTTGGTGAGTGTTAAAACATTAACATTTTATTGTTTTTAAATGAACCAAACTTTTTTTGGGAGTTTTATTATTACTGGGTTGTTTTTTTTTATGTTCTTCATTGTCAGTTATTTACTTATTCTTGTTTTCTTCCTGTTTATTTCTCTCTATTGTTTTACTTCAACTTTTCAGAAAATCTGAGGTATTGTTAATGTAACTTTTTTGCTATTTTTTATTTTATGTGACTGGTTTTCTTTATTATTATTATTATTATTATTATTATTATTATTATTATTATTATTATTATTATTATTATTATTTATGAGAAGTGTCACTAGATTTTGCTTTTTCTTTATTGGTCGTTATATTTTATTTTTTATAACTGGTTTTCTTTTATTATTATTATTATTATTATTATTATTATTATTATTATTATTATTATTATTATTATTATTATTACTTACGAAATCGTTTAATGTTAATATTCGTTAAATACACTTGTGTATAACTGTCATGTGCGTGTGTATGTATAAGTATTTGCAATAAATATTCATTAGAAATATTTTTGAAGAGCCCTGATGGGCCATTCGTGTGTATGTGTAAGTTCTGTGTGTGAATGTTGGGTTATGTATTTTTGTGTGTGTGTGTATGTTTTTGTGTGTGTGTATGTGTGTGCATTTTTTGTGTGTAGGTATAATTAATTAATATTCATTAAAGTGCTTTTGAAGTGCTTTAATGAGCCATTCAAATTTGTGTGTATGTACGTATTGTTTGTGAATTTGTGTATATGCATGTGTGCATGTATGTATAAACAACTAAACCCGGCAATATTGTAGAGAGAGAGACACGTTTATTTTTTTGCTTTCAATTAACTTTTGCTTGCTGATTGAAAGGCCACGCGCTTGAAGACTATTGCTTTTCAATGACTCCATTTAATACGATTGTTTGCTTGCAGTCACAAACTCAGGGAGGTATTCGATGTGCTTGTTTGCTTGCAGTCACAAACTTAGGGAGGAATTTGATGTGCATGTTTGCTTGCAGTCACAAACTCAGGGAGGGATTTTATGTGCTTGTTTGCTTGCAGTCACAAACTCAGGGAGGGATTTGATGTGCTTGTTTGCTTGCAGTCACAAACTCAGGGAGGGATTTGATGTGCTTGTTTGCTTGCAGTCACAAACTCAGGGAGGTATTTGATGTGCTTGTTTGCTTGCAGTCACAAACTCAGGAGGGATTTGATGTGCTTGTTTGCAGTCACAAACTCAGGGATGGATTTTTTGATGTTGCTTGTTTGCAGCAGTCACAAACTCAGGGAGGGATTTGATGTGCTTGTTTGCTTGCTCACAAACTGTTTGATGTGCTTGTTTGCTTGCAGTCACAAACTTAGGGAAGGATTTGATGTGCTTGTTTGCTTGCAGTCACAAACTCAGGGAGGGATTTGATGTGCCTGTTTGCTTGCAATCACAAACTCAGAAAGAAGGTATCTGGTGGCGAGTGCTTTCGAGTCGTTATCAGCGGGAAGTTTTGCTTCTATATTTAAACTTCAGTTTAAAAAAAAAAGCAGTTATTCATGTCTTGACGTTTTGACACATTCCGGACATCGCAAAAGATACATACTTTCTTATAATGAAATTCCGATAAACTCTCATTATTCAGAGGAACGTCTTCCTCCCGTCAGGTTTAAAAAAAAAAAAAAATCACCCCGGGGGGCGGCTCCCCCCTTGGAAAAGAACCTCAAAAATCGAGAGAGTAATGTCGCAATTGGTAATAACTCTCGAAAGACAATAAGAGGCGATTCGCATTCCCCCTTCAATAAGAATTGCTTCGTCCGACTGCGAAAGCAATTCCTTTTTATATTTCCATTTCATATTTCCATTAACCGAATCCGTCTTTTTCGGATTGAAGGGAACCAGGTGGGTTGTGTGCGTCGCTGGGAAGGGAGCGGGAATTATTGGAGCCGCTGGGAATGTCTTTTCAATATAACTTTTCCCCTGAGTGGTCGTATTTTTTCCCCCCTTTTTTTTCAATTTTTATCTTTTGGCTGTTAATCAGTTAAACACGTTCTAGTCATGTTGAATTGAATTCAGTACAGAATTTAGGCCAGAGGCCGAGCGCTGGGACCTATGAGGTCATTCAGCGCTGAAACGGAAATTGAGAGTAAAAGGTTTGAAAGGTGTAGCAGGAGGAAAATCTCAAAGCAGTTGCACTATGAATCAAGTGTTAGGAGATGGTTGAGGAAAGTAAGACGGAAGGAAGAGAATATGAATGGAGGAACAGTAAAAGGAACGAAACGGAAATTGACAGTAAAAGGTTTGAAAGATGTAACAGGAGAGGGTTGAGGAAAGTAAGACGGAAGAAAGAGAATATGAAAGGAGGTACAGCAAAAGAACGAAAGGGGTTGCAGCAGCTAGGGGTCTAAGGAAGGCACGCTGGAAAAGAACCTTAGGTAATGCCTACAGTGCACCGCATGAGGTGCACTGACGGCACTACCTCCCTAAGGGGTCTTGTTCTGTCACTGCTAGTTTATTCGGAGAAACAAATCCTCAGTTGTGTATTGGTACTACAAGTATATTTAACAATAAATCTCTACAGAGAGTCTTCGGAAATCTGTTCCATTCCCCTTTTGCAATCTCTAGTTTATTTATCTGTTATTTTTTATTTATTTATTTGCTCTGTTGTCTTTTTTTTTTATTTATTTACTGTGTTGTCTCGTCTTCAACGGTCAAGCGTTTTCTCAATATCTTTGCGTTCACAAAATTTTTATTTTTTTTTTTACACTTTTTGGTTGTTGATCAGTTAAACACTTTTTATTCATGTTACTGATTTATTTATTGATTTTTATTTGTTATTTATTTCCTGTGTTGTTTTGCCTCAAACGGTCGGAGATATTTTAAATTTCTATGCACTTACAAATCTCTCTCAGATCTCTCACTCTCTCTTATATATATATATATATATATATATATATATATATATATATATATATATATATATATATATATGTATATATATATATATATATATATATATATATATATATATATATATATATATATATATATATATATATATATATATATATATGTCGTCGTTGACAGACATATCCCATCTTTAAGAATACAATAAATACAAGAATCATTTGCGTCATTTTCCTTAAGGCAACAGATTCTACTAGGACAAATTGAGTCTTTTTTTTTTTTTATCAAATAACAGATTCTAGAACAAATGAAATGATTTTTGATCGAATAACGTTACCTTTTTCTTCCATATTTCACGCACATATATTTGCGAGTTCATATTCCCTAACCACTCCGATCGAAATTGGTCGATCCCTCGAATCGCCGGTTGGTTTTTCGAAAACGCGAATTTCGGCGCCGGAAGTTTCGGGCTAACAAGGCGACCCCTTAGGGCATAAAGTCAGTCAGTCGTGCCCTGGGCCAGGAAAAAGTGGAAACATCGTTACAGAGCAACAGCATCCGGGAGGAGGGACCACCTCTTTCACAGCGCCGAAAAACAAGATGGGTGGGGAAAAGGCGCTCTTAAAAATGGAGAGAAAGCCAGAAGGTTCTTTTCTTTTTTTTTTTTCCCGGTCAAATTGGGTGGTTTTTTGGGATAAATATTCCCTTCGTTTCTATTTGCCAAGTCCTTTAAGGGTCCTGGACGTAGGAATGGGTGGGGTGGGGTAGGGTAGGGAGTAGGGCGTAGGGGGTGTTCCTTTCTTGTATGTGTATATATATATATATATATATATATATATATATATATATATATATATATATATATATATATATATATATATATATATATATATATATATATATATATATATATATATATATATATATATATATATATATATATATATATATATATATATAATATATTTTATATACTTTCCCATATATATAAGACCCCTTGAAGGATTTAGCCAATAAAAATCAGAAGGGAATATTTATGGTTTGGTCAATTGTGTCCCCACCAAACCACCCAATTTGACCGAGAGAGAGAGAGAGAGAGAGAGAGAGAGAGAGAGAGAGAGAGAGAGAGAGAGAGAAATCCCTCCGGCCATCTCTCCATTTTTAAGAGCAGCTTTTTCCCCACCTTGTTTTTCGGCGCTGTGAAAGAGGTTGTTCCTCCTCCCGGATGTTGTTGCTCTGTAACGATGTTTCCCCCTTTTTCCTGGCCCAGGGCACGACTGACTTTCGGGGACTCCGGGGTCCTCTTGTTAGCCCAAAACTTCCGGCGCCGAAATTCGCGTTTTCGAAAAAGTTCGCATTCTTGACAGTAACTCAAATGGCGATGTATGCGCGCACATACATACATCTACGCTCACATACACACATACACATGTGTGTGTGTATATATATATATATATATATATATATATATATATATATATATATATATATATACACATGCATATATGGAATTAATATTGGCTCAGCTGACGATTCGAGAGATCGACCAGTTTCGATCAAGGTGGTAAAGGAATATGAACTCGCAAATGTACAGGAAATATGGAACGAAAAGGTAACATTATTCGATCAAAAAATCATTTCATCTGTTCCTGAATCTGTTGCCGTCAGGAACTGACGAAAAATTGTTCCTGTTTTGATTGTATATATATATATATATATATATATATATATATATATATATATATATATATATATATATATATATATATATATATATATTATATGTATGTATATATATATTATATAATATATACATATATCTATCTATCTATCTATCTATCTATTTATCTGTATATACATATTACATAATTTATCATTTTCTTCCAATCAGACAAAGATCAAAATGGGTTAAACAACAATTAAGAGGATTCAAAAATTCCGAGAAGATCTAATTCGAAAACCTTCTCGATAAAAAAAGATAAAAAAAAGAGAGAGAGAGACAAGAGCTGTTTTGATATAACGACCTCCATCTATATCATCCTGCCAGGTATAACGGCATTTTCCTCGATGCCGGATCCCATAAGCTGTCCTTTCGCGAGTGAGTTACGACCTGTAGGAAGCCAAAGACGACCTCTTTCCTCGGATAATGGGGTCGTGTCTGTTTGATTATGCACTCTTTAGTACGTGCCTGTGTTATTATTATTATTATTATTATTATTATTATTATTATTATTGAGAAGATGAACCCTATTCGTATGGAACAAGCCCACCACAGGGGCCACTGACTTGAAATTCAGGCTTCCGTATTATGGCGATCATTTGAAAGAATAAGAGAAGGTATTATTATTATTATTATTATTATTATTATTATTATTATTATTATTATTATTATTATTATTATTATTATTCAGAAGATGAACCTTATTCAGTCTACGTCTCTGTTATGATAATAATAATAATAATAATAATAATAATAATAATAATAATTATTATAATATTATTATTATTATTATTATTATTATTATTATTATTATTATTATTATTATAATCATTATTAATTATTGGAGAAGCAAATTCACAGTTATGTATATGTACACATATTTTAAAGATAAATCAATATAGATAGCTTTCAAACTTGTTCAAAAGCTATCTGTATTGATTTATCTTAAAAATATACGTACATATACATAACTGTGATTTGCTTCTCCATTTTAAGACTCGTGCTACTACTGATTTTTTAATTATTATTATTATTATTATTATTATTATTATTATTATTATTATTATTATTATTATTATTATTATTATTATTATTACTGAGAAGATGACCCATATTCATAGGGGCCACTGACTTGAAGTCCAGCTTCCAAAGAGTATTAAGGTGTTCATTAGGAAGAAAGGTATTATTATTATTATTATTATTATTATTATTATTATTATTATTATTATTATTATTATTATTATTATTATTATTCAGAAGATGAACCCTGTTTATATGGAACAAGCCCACCACAGGGTCCACTGACTTGAAATTCAATCTTCCAAAGACAGGATGGAGTTTATTTGAAAGAATTAACAGATTGCAACAGGAAATGCACAAAGGAGAGACCAGTTATTGGAAACGAAAAAGTAAATTAAGAAATTAATAAATAAGTAGATAAAAATGTAGGACAATTATTAAAGTACAAGAAATGAGGATATGAAGTGTCCTGTGATAGATACAGGTAGACTTCATAAGACCTGGAGAGATTAGCCATCTGGTTCCTTTAGCCAATGTCATTTCTCTCCCATAAGTACATAATATTACAGGAAATTACATGAAATTATAAAATTACTTGAAATTTCCATAGAAATTACATGAAATTTAAGTGAAAATTACTACATTAAATTTGCATGAAATTACATTGAATTTACAGAAAATTACATTAAGTTTACATCAAATTTGCATGAAATTACATGAAAATTACATGAAATTTACTTGACCTTCCTTGAATTATATGAAATTTACATAGTAATTGCGTGAATTTATATTAAAATTACATTCACCTTGCATGAAATTTACATAAAATTATATGAAATTTCCATGAAAATTACAAGAAATTTCCATGAACTTTACATATTAATTACATGAAATTTACGCAACAATCACATGAAATTACATGAACTATACATAACATTTACATGAAATTACATGAAATTTACACAACAGTTACATGAAAATACAAGAAATTTATATAACAATTACATGAAATTACATTAAATTTACATGAAAATACATGAAATTTAAATAACAATTACATGAAATTACATTAAATTTACATGAAATGACATTAAATTTCCGTGTAAATTACATGAAAATTACATGAAATACGTAAAATTTACACAAAATTACATAAAATTTACATACAAATTACGTGAAATTCACTTGGCTTGTGTTGACCTGAGTAATAAATGATGTATCTGGTAGTATATATATACAGTATATATATATATATATATATATATATATACATACACACACACACACACACACACACACACACACATATATATATATATATATATATATATATATATATATATATATATATATATATATATATATATATATATATATTAAAACATTTTTTCAAACCAACTGACCCACTCTTTTATTTTTATTTTTAACTACTTCTTCTTCATCTTCTTCTTCTTCTTCAACACTGAACCCACCTCAAAATATCAAAGTAAGAAAATTCGGTATAGTTTCGCTAAGGGGGTCGGGGGGACGGTGAGGTGGAGGGGGGGGGAGATTTTACGATCAGAGGCCACCAAAATGTGAGCTGGATGAAGATAGGCAGGTTCTCTCTCTCTCTCTCTCTCTCTCTCTCTCTCTCTCTCTCTCTCTCTCTGGTATCGATGAGGAGCGAATCCTTGCATAATGGATCAGGTTTGGCTTTTAGAGGGAGGGCGTGATAGAAAAATAAAAGAGAAAATACAAAAATAAAAGGAAAAAGAATTTATGGGCTGACTTTCACGTCCCTGCATTTTTATGCTTAACTTTTTTTATTATTTTTATTATTATTATTATTTCTGGAATGCCTGACGTGAAGTTCTTCTTTTGAATTGTTTTAGGCAGTGACATCTTTTGAATTAAGTATATCAAATCTGGTGGAAGTATACAGCAATGAATACAGATATTAATACAAAAATCTGGTGAAAGTATACAGTAATGAATACAGAGATAATACAAAACTTTGGTGGAAGTGTACAGCAATTGATACAAACATATTATTACAAAAATTTGGTGGAAGTATACAACAATTAATACAGAGATATTAATAAAAAAATTTATGGAAGTATACAACAATTAATACAGAGATATTAATACAAAAATCTGGTGGAAGTATACAGCAATTAATACAAAGATATTAATACAAAAATTTTGTGGAAATTTACAGCAATTAATAAAAAAAATTGGTGGCAGGACACAGCAATTAATACAGAGATATTAATACAAAAATCTGGTGGAAGTATACAGCAATTAATACAAAGATATTAATACAAAAATTTTGTGGAAATTTACAGCAATTAATAACAACAATTTGGTGGCAGGACACAGCAATTAATACAGAGATATTAATACAAAAATCTGGTGGAAGAATACAGCAATTGATTCAAAGATATTAATGCAAAATTTTGGTGGCAGTTTACAGCAATTGATTCAAAGATATTAATGCAAAAATACAAAGATATTAATACAAAAATCTGGCGGAAATATACAGCAATAAACGCAATGACACTGAAAATACCAACAGACATATTCACTCATATCTCTATATATATATATAAAAACCACCTGTTGTTATTTCTTCAACGCTTTGCATGAAGTTTCTATTTTGAATTAATCTCAAGGAATGCGGATTGAAACACGTCATCTGATGACGCACAATGAATTTGAATTATAAACAACAAGGGAAGAAATACAAGGACTCGGAAATTCTAGCACACTCTGAAAGCCCCCAAGTAGGGAAGGAGATGGTTGAGATATAACTGACAGTTGTATGTGCGGTCCAGAAGGGGGAATCAAATCAACCTGAGGAGAATTTTAGGGAAGAATCTACCCCTAGGAGAGAGAGAGAGAGAGAGAGAGAGAGAGAGAGAGAGAGAGAGAGAGAGAGAGAGAGAGAGAGAAAAATCCGTGTGTGTGTGTGTGTGTGTGTGTGTGTGTGTTCTCTCTCTCTCTCTCTCTCTCTCATTTGCTGGAACCTTTCGGATGTGAATGGAATACAACTGAGAGGAAAAGAGAGAGAGAGAGAGAGAGAGAGAGAGAGAGAGAGAGAGAGAGAGAAATCCCTTCTCTCTCTCTCTCTCTCTCTCTCTCTCTCTCTCTCTCATTTGGTGGAACCTTTCGGATGTGAATGGAATACAACTGAGAGGAAAAAGCCCTTTCTCTCTCTCTCTCTCTCTCTCATTTGCTGGAACCTTTCGGATGTGAATGGAATACAACTGAGAGGAAAAGCCCTTGTGTGTGTGTGTGAGAGAGAGAGAGAGAGAGAGAGAGAGAGAGAGAGAGAGAGAGAGAGAGAGAGAGAGAGAGAGAGAGAAATCCTCTTTCTTTCTTTCTCCCATTTGCTGGAACCTTTCGGATGTGACTGGAATACAATTGAGAGGAAAGAGGAAAGAGGGAGGGAGGAAAAGGGGAATTGGAATTCGACGAAGACAGCACATTCATGGGAATCTAAACAACGGGAAGACAATATCCTTTTTCCTGTGGTCGTGAGTGACAGGTGTGGTGGAGACGTGAATGACTGAATGTTAGAGGAGACAGACAGCGTTTTGCTTGTCAGGTGTACTGTCCTGTATAATAATAATAATAATAAATAATAATAATAATGTGTCCAGTGGGAACTTTCCATATGAATAGGGTTCATCTTCTGAATAATAATAATAATAATAATAATAATAATAATAATAATAATAATAATAATAATAATAATGGCCCCTGTGGTGGGCTTGTTCCGTATGAATAGGGTTCATCTTCTGAATAATAATAATAATAATAATAATAATAATAATAATAATAATAATAATAATAATAATAATAATAATAATAAATAATAATAATTATTATTATTATTATTATTATTATTATTATTATTATTATTATTATTATTATTATTATCATCATCTATATCCGCCCATCTTTTGAAGGCAACTGGAAAGCATTCACGGACCTTTAAACCAAATCACCTACGTGACCTCTTCCAGCACTGGAAATACATCTTCCAGTTCCTACAGGCAATAAACCACGCCTGGCGTGACAGTTTTACGGGTTCCAGCGTTCCAGAGTTCCGTATGCGTTCCAGGATGATATACTTATATACTTCGGAGAGAGGGTGCCACTATTTTTTTTTCTATTCCATTTGAGAAGGGGAGACTAAAGCCTCTTTTAAAATTTTTCCCTGTTTATTCAGGTTGTTTAGAGGTGATTAATGGTAGAAAGATTGTTAATAGGTTTTGGGAGGGGCGTTAATTGTTCAACTGAATGGGATTCATTGTCCATTTCTAGATCTATTTTTTTTTATAGTCTCGTATTTATTTATTTATTTTTTTTTTTCCTTACATCGTCTCTGATTTCAAACACGCAAAACGGGTCGTGGGAGATGACATTTTCCTGATTTTAGTAATGAATTAAAATTTCTGCTTCAAAACTTGGCTTCAGAATCGGTTGAGCTAATATTACCCCATACCAATTTTACGTTTTTATTCTTTTTGGTTATGTATTCATACATGTATGAATACATACATACATATATACATATATAATATATATATATATAGATATTTATTTATTTATGTATTTATATATACGTATGTATGTTGTCTGTATATAAGTATGTATGTATTATATATATACTTATATACATAAATAAATAAATATACATATATTTATATATATGTATGTTTGTAGCATACAAGTATATACATACATACATACATACATACATACATACATACATACATACATACATACATACATACATACATATACATATATATAAATATATATGTATATTCATTTATTTATTTATATATTTATTTATATATACAAGTACGTATATGTATATTATATACATACATATATAATATACATACACATCTCTGCCGTACGACTCTTTCGGAGCCGGCAGCGGAAAGTATCTCACTCGAAATGATTCACTGCCGAAACTAACCGATATAAAGCGGCGGTATATCATTGTTTTCCGATGCCTCGCAATAAATTTCTATATGTTCCGCCATTATTGCGTTTCCATTTTTCATCTGACAGGGCATTATAGAGTTGAAGCCGCGAGTCAGATGTGATAGAGCGCGTTCTATTATGAACGGTGTATGATATGTATTAATTTGCATGTGTGTGTGTGTATATATATATATATATATATATATATATATATATATATATATATATATATATATATATATATATAGAGAGAGAGAGAGAGAGAGAGAGAGAGAGAGAGAGAGAGAGAGTTTATCTTTACCAAATATATACTGCAAGATGTAAAAGAAATGGCAAATAGCCTAGCTCATATATATATATATATATATATATATATATATATATATATATAAATATATATATATATATATATATATATATATATATATATATCTATATATATAAATATATATATATATATATATATATATATATATATATATATATATATATATATATATATATATATAAATATATAATATATATATACATATAAATATATATATATATATATATATATATATATATATATATATATATATATATATATATATATATATATATATATGTGTGTGTGTGTGTGTGTGTGTGTGTGTGTGTGTATGTGTGTATTACACACCTACATAATAAATAACTGGCATCCTCAAAGCCAAAAAGTACCCAACCCTTATCCTGTACATAAAACTGCTGCCTTCACAAGGACGTCAGCCTGGGTGCCTCCTTATCCCATACATAAGATTAACCTAGGAGATGGGACAACCTGTTGCTCACTCAGTATGTCCCTTAAATTTCACCTCCCCCCCCCCCCGTCTCTTTTAAAGGAGGGAATGGGTTTTGGGGGTGGGGAATCTCCGTTTAAGTGCAGATAGAGGTCGGAAAGGGTTTTCAGAGAACCTCGCTTGTATGAATTCTTGGGACGATCTCGAGTCTTGATTTATGGCTTTGTCTGGGAGAGGTTTTCAGTTTGTATGGATTTTTCACAGGTACAAAGTCTTACTTGTCTCTCCATATGTATATATATATATATATATGTGTGTGTATATATATATATATATATATATATAAATTTATATTATATATATATATATAAATATGTATACTTATGTATATATATATATATATATATATATATATATATATATATATATATATATATATATATATATATATATAAATATGCTCGAAGTTCAAGAAAAATTTTGGCAAAGAATTTTTTTACATTTTAATTGTGAAGTATTGTTCTTCAGTTATTATCATTATTATTATTATTATTATTATTATTATTATTATTATTATTATTATTATTATTGTTATTATTATTATTATTATTATTATTATTATATTATTATTATTATTATTATTATTCAGAAGTTGAACCCTATTCATGTGGAACAAGCCCACCACAGGGGCCACTGACTGGAAGTTCAAGCTTCCGAAGAATATTATGGTGTTCACTGAAAATGTAATTGAAAGAAAGGAATAAATAAGAAATACAGAAAGAAGAGATCAATTATTAGAAAAGAAAAATTAACAAATCAATGAATAAATAGACAAAAATATAGTAAATTATTAAAATGCAAAGAGAATTGCTTTAGTGTTCTAATGCATTGTATTATTTTATACAAAGGTCCAAACATTCACATGGGACAAAGTGTAAGGAATAGATTTGTTATAGGTTAAATAAAAGACAACATTGAGATGAAAATAGGAAAATATGTTTAAAATTCTTTTAAGGTAACAACGACAACAGTACATGACTCTTTCAAGTATGGTTACAGAGCAATGATTGTAGCACCACACGCGTAATAAAAGCATGAGAGAGAGAGAGAGAGAGAGAGAGAGAGAGAGAGAGAGAGAGAGAGAGAGAGAGAGACAGGAGCAGAGATAGAGAGAGATAGAAAGGAGAGAGAGAAACAATGATAAGAGAGAGATAGATAGAAAGAAGGAGAGAGAGAAACTGATAAGAGAGAGAGAGAGAGAGAGAGAGAGAGAGATAGAAAGAGAGAGAGAAACAGACAGAGAGAGAGAGAGAGAGAGAGAGAGAGAGAGAGAGAGAGAGACAGTGATACAGACAGACAGACAGAGAGAGAAAGAGAGAGAAGAGAGAGACTGAGAGAGAAACAGACAGAGTAAGAGAGAGACTGAGACAGAGACAGAGAGAGAGAGAGAGAGAGAGAGAGAGAGAGAGAGAGAGAGAGAGAGAGAGAGAGTGTAATCAGCAAAGGGTCCGAAAACTCCCGGCGTGAAAGGCGGTGCTTTTGGGAAGAAGGGAAAATAGCAGCCATTTCTCACCTGTCCCTTTTTCTGATTGTAAATGATGGCGCCGCGAAGAAAATTCCTCCCCGAAATTATACTCCTTGACTTTTCTTACCGTGATGTAAATTGATCTAATCTATAATGCTGGTAGGCAGAGAGAGAGAGAGAGAGAGAGAGAGAGAGAGAGAGAGAGAGAGAGAGAGAGAGAGAGAGAGAGAGAGAGAGCGCATTGCATTAGGACTGAAACAGATTTGCTGCATGGTCAACAGAGTTATAAAAGGAAGAGGAACATAAGTGATTATATATTTATATATATATATATATATATACATATATATATATAAATATCAATCACTTGTACTGAGCTTCCTTACAAAGAACAACAGGACCTCATTGAAACAGAATGGTTACTGACAGAGATTTTATTCACGAAAGGCCACAAGCTTTCAAGGACTCTTCTGCCCCCATCGTACTGGACGATGGGGACAGATTAGTCCTTGAAAGCTTGTAAGTTTTGTGGGTAAAATACCTGTTAGACATAATTATATATATATATATATATATATATATATATATATATATATATATATATATATATATATATATATATATATATATATATATATATATATATATATATATATATATATATATACTGTATACACAATAAAGAAAACTATTTTCTATGAACATTCAATCTACAGTACCTTCCATCAACCAAAACAGTAAATTATATACCTAATGTTTGAGCGACTGCAGCTAGTTGCAACAAATGATTATTATTATTATTATTATTATTATTATTATTATTATTATTATTATTATTATTATTATTTTGAAGATGAACCCTATTCATGTGGAACAAGCCCATCAAAGGGGACATTCACTTGAAATTCAAGCTTCCAAAGAATATGGTGTTCATTCAAAAGAAGTAACAGAAGGTATTATTATTATTATTATTATTATTATTATTATTATTATTATTATTATTATTATTGAAAAGATGAACCCTATTCATATGGAACAAACCCACAAACGGGGCCATTGACTCGAAATTCAAGTTTCCAAAGAATATTATGGTGTCCATTCGAGCCTGTGGAGAACCCTAATATTTTAACACCTCCTGGGACCACCTATTTTGAGGAGCAAATGTCAGCAGCCGAGAAAAAATGTTTATGAAATACAAAATGCTCTACAAGTGTTTCCCCCCTCATAGCTTATTCTGTGCCTAGACCCGATTCATGTCGGGTTCCAGACACATTGTCTGGATGTTGTGTGAATGTTAATGAGGTAAGGAAGTGAGTGAGTGAGTGCCTGCCTCTACTTTCTGTAGAGGTAGACATTAGGTAGGTGTTCTTAGATGTTTACTTTTAACAGATGTGTATGTGTGTGTATATATATATATATATATATATATATATATATATATATATATATACAGTTTATAATATAGATATATTTATATTGATAAATGTATTTAAATACAATATATATATGTGTTTATATATTTTATTTTATAATATAGATCTATTTATATTGATAAATGTATATAAATACAATATATACATATGTTTATATATATTTATTTTATATATATAGATATATATCTATATTGATAAATGATATTAAATACAATAAATGTATTTATTATATAATATATATATATATATATATATATATATATATATATATATATATATATATATATATATATATATATATATATATATATAGCCGAATCACGAAAATATGGAACGTGATAAATATATAAATAAAGACAAAATCCACGAAGGAAAAAGAAACAATGGAGTGCAGCGAGGCCTTTCGACTGTCTGTCGTCCTTTACTTAACAGACTGAACAAGTATAAAAGTAAGTTTACAAAAACTCATATAAATGACAGATGGGGATTACAAAGAAAAAAAAATATGTACCAGGAATCCAACACAATTGAAGAATTAGTAGTTTCTCATGTTTACACTGATCAGTACCAGCAAATAACTACAAAGACTTTCTACAGAGACAGTAATCTACAGCTGTAGATTCCGTTAATTTCTCCAGGTAAGACACTGAACGACTACTAAATCGGTCTTGAGAGAGATTAAAAATTTTTCTGTTTCCAGTCAACCTCTTCTCAAAGTTCGTGTCAGGGGAGATTTGATTTATTGAATGTGCTTGGGAGATGTCCTGGCCAGGAGCTACCTGACGACGCCAGGAGGTTTGTATTGTGGGGATTCACACACACACACACACACACATATATGTATATTATATATTCATACATATATATATATGTGTATATATATATATTGTATGTATAATATGTATATATATATTTATTTATTTATTTATTATATATATATATATTATTTATTTATTTATTATATAGACATATATATATATATATATATATATATATTATACATATACATATACCTATATGTATGTATGTATGTATATATGTATGTGTGTACATATACATATATACATACATACATACATACAGTTATATATGTATGTGTGTACATGCATCCGCATGTGAAAAAGTAAATATTTACACATCATCATATGCGGAGCTCTTGATTATAAAAATAAAAAAAAAAATTCAAATTGACATTCACTTTTATGTCATAATAAATAGCTGCTCATCAGAATTCAGAATTAAACGCGCCGCGTATGATATTTCTAATCTAAATAAATCATCTCCGGTTTTAATAAGTTGTAAATTACGCCGCCTTAATTACGCAATGTTATTACAGCGGTGCCCAAAAAAATAAATAAATAAATGAAAAACTTGTAGAATTTTCATATGGATAAGGGCGATGATTTCCCAAGAGTGCGGAGCTGGGTAAATGTTGAGCAATTCCTGACTCAATACGGGCGAAAGTTAATTACCGAGTTTTTACTCTGCTCAGATAGCTCTCATCTCATCGCCTCCCAGACCGAAATTGTAATATTCGAAGAGGTTGTTTTGATTTTTTTTTTAAATGGATTAATTTATATTTTTCATATTTTAATTTTTTGCTTTACAATCAAGTGTGGGCAGTTCTTTTATTTATTTTTTTATTGCTTGTGTCAAATTTAATTTTTTTCTTTTGATATTTTATTCTTTTGATATTTTTCATATATTTTTTTTTGATGTGCAGTCAAGTGTGGCGTTTTCTTTTATTTATTTTTTATTGCTTGTGTCAAATTTATTTTTTTTCTCTACTTTGATAACTATATTTCAAGAGGTTGTTTTGATTGAAAAAAAGAGATTAATTTACATTATTCATATTTTTTCTTCTTTACAAAACTGTGTGACGCCTTCTTATATTTATTTTTTATTGCTTGTGTCAAATTTAATTTTTTTTTCTTTTGATATTTTTCATCGATTTGATGTACAGCCAAGTGTGGCACTTTCTTTGATTTATTTTTTATTTCTTGTGTCAAATTTAATTTTTTTTCCTCTGCTTAGATTACTTCATTTCATTTGCTCACAGACCGACATTGTATATTGAAAAGAGTGGTGTTGATTTTCTAGAATAAATTCATTTGATATTTTTCATATATTTTTTTTGATGTATAATCAAGTGCGATCTCTTCTTTTAGTTATTTTTTTATTTCTTGTGTCAGATTTATTTATTTCTTATTTTGGTCTCTCCAGTTCAAGAAGACATTTACCAATCCATTCGTTCAAATTATGGAAAAAATTGTAGACAGTCATTTAAGATTTCAAATAAATTACCTTTTTTTAACAGTTAATAGCCAGTTACATTTATGCATTCGTTGATTTGGTTATGGAAAGAACTGTAAACAGCCATTAAATATTTCACATGAATTACATTTTTTTGACAGTCAATATCCAGTTACATTAAAGCGTAAATTACGGTATTTTTCCTTGAAGAAATAAAAAAAAATAAAAAGTCATTTAAAATTTCATATGAACTACATTTTTTTATAGTAAATACCCAGTTACATTCAAGCCTCAAGTACTGTATTTTTCCATGGAAAACTATTTCAAAATACGTCCGAATAAATATAGAAAACAATTAAGGAGAATAAAAACAAAACAGAAAAAAATAACGAATTACAAATAACCTCGCGAACGAGAATTCCATTTTTATAGTAAACACCCATTGACATTCAAGCCTCAAGAACTGAATTTTTCCACGAAGAAACAGTTCGAAAATACTTTCGAATAAACATAGAAAACAATAAAAAGAATAAAAAGAGAGGAAAAAAGGGATTACAAATAACCACGCGAACGAAAAAAATATAGGAAGTTCCGAATCCCGTGTAACTTACTGAACAGAATCCTTGTTATATGTAGATATTTTTTACCCATTTTTTCTATTAACTTTTACATTCCTCTTCGGAAAAAAATGGGCAAAGCAGATCTGATTCACTTTGGGTGGTCTTTGCCTCAAGAAATATTCGGCCAGTATTCTCCCAGCGATGCTAAAAGTCCCAAGTGTGATTTATCGATGTGTTTTTATTTCGTTTAATGCGTATTTATCCAGGGCTGGGTTTTTGTTGGTTATTTCGCGTCTCAAGGTGTCCCATTGCCCGTGATGTATGCAACTGGAAAAATGGCGAGCGTGTAAAAATGTGCCGTTTGTAGGGAGAGGTAGATTGATATTTCTTTGGTCTTATTGTGTAATACAGGCACGTGAGGCACATGTGGTACATACACATGTATATGTATGTATACA
>NC_089788.1:1165501-1173001 GCF_040412425.1 Macrobrachium rosenbergii | reverse complement strand
AAGTCAAAACTTCCTCATTTCACCTTTCGCCTTTCCAACTTCTCGCGGAAGGAGTTCAAAACTTCTCTTTCCTCCCTTCAATCTAAAGTTATCTTCGGCGATTTTTTTTTTTTATTTTTCATGCTCCACTAGTTACTCGAAGAACGGGGAGAGAGAGAGAGAGAGAGAGAGAGAGAGAGAGAGAGAGAGAAATTAGAGAGTAGAGGAAAATAAGACAACAATAATGTTGATATGTTATTCATATATATATATATATATATATATATATATATATATATATATATATATATATATATATATATATATATATATATATATATATATATATATATATATATACACATATATAAGATTTAGATACTTATAGAAACAGTATGTGGTCAGATAGGGTGCTCTCTCTCTCTCTCTCTCTCTCTCTCTCTCTCTCTCTCTCTCTCTCTCTCTCTCTCTCTCTCTCTCAAGGAGAAACAGTGCACCTCGCGCGGCGCGCTGTAGGCATTACTGAAGGTCCTTTGAATCGTCCATTCGGCCCCTAGCTGCAACCCCTTTCATTCGTTTTACTGTACCTCCGTTCATATTCTCTTTCTTCCATCTTGCTTTTCTCAACCCTCTGCAAAAGGTTTTCCTCCTGTTACACCTTTCAAACCTTTCTACTGTCAATTTCCCTTTCAGCGCTGAATGACCTCACAGGTCCCAGGGCTTATTGGCCTTTGGCATAAATTTTATATTTCAATTACAGTTCCAACGAGGCTACATAGTCTCTGCTCATTCAGTCATCAGAAACTGGACGCTGTACCTCAGACATACATACTAAATCATTTCAGAAACAGATTTTCCAGCAAACACAGAATATTCTCCACACGAGAATATTTCCTAATCTTACCAAGCAGGACCTTCTACACACAGGGATATGGGATATGTAACCCACCAAATTCATACAAAGGATCTTGTCCTCACAGGAATGATGTTAAAAAAAAGGCTACCTAACTGACCCGTCTTCTTCATTCTCCTACGGAATTAAATCAGGCTGACACTAGAACGCTTTGCTTGTGGACGCAAAGCATCAGATAATGGCGTCGATAGTAACTTATAGACCGCAAGATGATATATGCAAGTGATTAAGCAACCTGAAGCAAGGACATTGTTTCTTTAGGTTATGAAAGATAATGAATATTATACGTAGGGGTACAATGAACAAAGATGACTTTACAGAGGTTAATTGAGATTATATATATATATATATATATATATATATATATATATATATATATATATATATATATATATATATATATATATATACACACATACATACATATACACACATTTGTGTATCAGTATTTGTAAGTGAATCGCCCAGTGGTTCATGAATATTCACAAGTAAGTATACTTTTTCATGCGTTAGGTCTGCTTGCTTATACATATTCATGTGACATTTGGTGATGTACATGTAAATGCTGATATGCATATTCTATAATGTATGTATGTATATATACATTATATATATATATATATATATATATATATATATATATATATATATATATTATATTTCTGACTCACATCAGGATCAACCCAGGTCTTTCAACTGAAAGACGAGATCGCTGCTGCCAACCAAGCCACACAAGTCTTAAAAGAAGTTGGAACCTGAGTACGTGTGGCTTAGTTGGCAGCGGTCTCGTCTTCCAATTGAAAGACCTGGGTTCGATCCAAATGTGAGTCAGAAATATACTTCTGTTCCACACGTGATTGTGTGTTGATTATATATATATATGTATATATATATGTATATTATTTTATTTATTATGTGAGTGTTATATTTTTATCATGGACCTTAAATTATAGATACAGCTTACTTACATTCATAACAAGTAAAAAATGCGCCGAAGTTTCTTCGGCGTAATCGAGTTCTCTGTACAGCGTATAATCAACGCCACCCAAAATAGATCTATCTTTCGGTGGTCTCAGTATAATGCTGTATGAGCCGCGGCCCATGAAACATTAACCACGGCCCGGTGGTGGCCTGGGCTATATCGAGCGTTGCCAGACGCACGATCATGGCTAACTTTAACCTTAAGTAAAATAAAAACTACTGAGGCTACAGGGCTGCAATTTGGTATGTTTGATGATTAGAGGGTGTATGATCAACACACCAATTTGCAGCCCTCTAGCCTCAGTCGTTTTTAAGATCTGAGGACGGACAAAATAAAGTGGGAACGAACAGACGAAGTCGGCACAATAGTTTTCTTTTACAGAAATCTAAAAAGGTACATTTAAAAAAAAAAATCCTTAATCAACATCATGCATAAACTGCAACGCCTTTCTTCTCTTACCAGAAGCACAATTACCCCGCGGAATATCCTGCGGAATTTCCGTCCTCATAATATCCCGTTGCAAATTCCTCCTACCTGGGAAGTCCGATGCAATTTGCCTCACAAAACCTTTTACTCACTATCAAGTGCCCTGTGTGGATTGTGTGGGAATCAGTTTTTTCTTTTGAATTATTATTATTATTGCTTTTTAAAATCTTCGCTTCCTCTCATTAAAGTTTGAACATCTAGCTTACCATTATTTGTATTCATAATGCATATATATTATATGTATATATTTATACATATAGAATAGAAATATCAACACACAGTCACGTGTGGAACAGAAATAAATTTCTGACTCCATCAGGATCGAACACAGGCCTTTCAGTTGAAAAGCAAGGGGGCTGCCGACTTGGCCATACAGGTCATGAGAGAAGTTGGAACCTGAGTGCCACTCTGCACACGAGGCGTTACCTGGGCAAGCTAACTGCTTGCATATTAGATGTATATGTATACACACACACACACACACACACACACACACACACACACACACACACACACACACACACAACCCGAAAAACATTTTTGCCTAAACGCACTCACACAAGCATTGACACAGATCGCTCACGTATGAAACATCACACTAGCATTAGTTGTTTCACTTTCGTTGTTCCACTTGCGTAGTGTTCCTGAAGCATTCCTCGCTTTTAATAAAAAAGCAACACCAACTCCTTTAATAACGGTAATTAGATTCTTTCTCGCTTTCCCGAACAGAATTTTCTCTCTCGTCCTATTTTTTATGGAAGTTCTTTCTCTCCTTCGAATACCGGTCGCTGTCAAAAGCGCAAACGATAAAATGGAACGCAGTTTTTCCTCTTATCCGGGATCTGCAAAACACTGACGCCCATTTAACTAATGAATTTGCGGTGCTTTGAAAAGCATGAATGCTTTTGGGACGACTGCTTGGAGGAGAGCATGGACGTTTTTATAGAAATGTTAAGATGAAAACGTCAGTAATCTTACGTGCTTGTTTATAGACGGCTTAAATGCAAGTTTTCAGCATTTTAGTTTTTGTGTATTTGTATATGTATGTATGTATGTATATATATATATATATATATATATATATATATATATATATATATATATATATATATATATATATATATATATATATATATAGAGAGAGAGAGAGAGAGAGAGAGAGAGAGAGAGAGAGAGAGAGATGAGTAGGAATGTATATACCAAGTGTCCAATTTCATATATGTTGAAATATATAATTGTTTGTTCAAGAGTATGCAATACTGTACCAAATATGATTTATATTTCTATTAATAACACACACCTATCTGTCTCTCTCTCTCTCTATATTTATCTGTCTATCTTTATATCTATCTATCTATATATAGATGTTGATAGATAGATTGACAGATAAAATGATAGATAGAGTTAGACATATATACAGTATATATATATATATATATATATATATATATATATATATATATATATATATATATATATATATATATATATATATATATATATATATGTATATGTATATATATATATATATATATGTATATATATATAATTATATATATAGAAGATTCACCTTCGTCCTTCCCTCATACTCGATCCCGCCCAGGCAAAAGCAGAAGCATCTTCTAATCTCCAGGGCAGGCTCTGAAATGTCCTTCCAGAGAGCAAACCTTGATAATTGGTCCAAGGGAAAGAGGAGAGGAGGAGGAGGAGGAGGAGGAGGAGGAGGAGGAGGAGGAACCCTGAATAAACACCTCGTCAAAGGACAAACACCAGAATTAGAGGGATTTCGTTTCTGTCCACATACAGAGAGAGAGAGAGAGAGAGAGAGAGAGAGAGAGAGAGAGAGAGAGAGAGAGAGAGAGAGAGAGCAGGAACTCTCGGCAATTAAGACGTAATGAGACAAGGGAGGGGAAAAAGAAGGGGAGAGAAAGAGTGAGGTCCTTCTTGAGAGAGAGAGAGAGAGAGAGAGAGAGAGAGAGAGAGAGAGAGAGAGAGAGAGAGAGAGACAGAGAGAATTGGTAGGGATGGATAACGGGAATGAAGAAATGGAAGGAAGTAGAATTACAAAGGAAAAAGGAAGCAATTTGAATTTAAAATAAAAGAGAGAGAGAGAGAGAGAGAGAGAGAGAGAGAGAGAGAGAGAGAGAGAGAGAGAACTCTCGGCAATTAAGGCATGATGAGACAACGGAGGGGAAAACGAAGAAGGGGAGAGAAAGAGAGAGAGAGAGAGAGAGAGAGAGAGAGAGAGAGAGAGAGAGAGAGAGAGAGAGAGAGACTTTCCCTCACAAAAGGCTCGTTAGGCTCATTAGTACCGCGGGACCTCACGATTAGGTCATAGTCTTCAAGAGGGAACAAGAATTATCATCTATAAAAAAACAAGCAAATAATGCGCCCAAGAAACTTCGGCGCAATCGAGTTTTCTGTGCAGTCAGCCGCTACAGCGTATAATCAAAGCCACCGAAAATAGATCTATCTTTCGGTGGCCTCGGTGTAATGCTTTATGAGCCGCGGCCCATGAAACTTTAATCACGGTCCGGTGGTGGCCTGGTCTATATCGTTGCCAGGCGAACGATTATGGCTAATTTTAACCTTAAATAGAATGAAAACTACTGAGGCTAGAGGGCTACAATTTGGTATTTTTGATGATTTGAGGGTGGATGATCAACATTCCAATTTGCAGCCATATAGCCTCAGTAGTTTTTAATATCTGAGGACGGACAGGAAAATTGAGGACAGAAAAAAGTGCTGACAGAAAAAGTGCGGAGAGAAAAAAGTGCGAACAGAAAAAGTGCAGATAGAAAAAGTGCGGAGAGAAAAAAGTGCGAACAGAAAAAGTGCAGATAGAAAAAGCGCGGAGAAAAAAAAGTGCGGCAGGAAAAGTGCGGAAAGGAAAAAGTGCTGAGAGAAAAAGTGCGGATAGAAAAAAGTGCTGAGAGAAAAAGTACGGACAGAAAAAGGTGCGGACAGTAAAAAGTGCGGACAAAAAAAAGTGCGGACGGACAGACAAAGCCGGCACAATAGTTTTCTTTTACGGAAAACTAATAAAAATAATCTAAATCTAAAGTAACTCCTTAAATAGGCTTCCAATTCTACCTTATAACAATACCAGTGTATTTAAGGGCTAATGTTTAATAAGCCACTTTCGAAGTATATAAAGAATGTATTTTAATCAATATATTTAAAAGTAGATTCTTAGTATTAGTAATGATTTTGATAAAACTTCTTGACTCTGAATATTAATTAAAACATGAAGATGTCTGAAGTCAATTTTCCGGTAATGTGAATCATATTTGCATCATTCCTATTGATGTAGAGTCATTTTGATAGTGGCCACTTTCATTCTTTCCCATGTTGGTTGTTTTATACCTTTTTTTTTATTTCTCTGTGGCCACTCCTTTATTTGTTTATTTTCTTGTTTGTTTGTTTACTCTCTGAAGCGGTGTAAGTGATTTCCCAGGCTGTTACCTTCCCCCCTAAACATGGAATTAATGATCTCTCTCTCTCTCTCTCTCTCTCTCTCTCTCTCTCTCTCTCTCTCTCTCTCTCTCTGTAATTTAATGTAAAGCTGGTAATTATTGAGGCTTTCATTTATATCTCTCCTAGTTCTTAATATTTTTATTTAACTCAAAATGTTTTATTCCTCTCTCTCTCTCTCTCTCTCTCTCTCTCTCTCTGTAAGTAAGGCTGGTTGTTACTGAGGCTTTCAGTAATATATGTCCCGGCTCTTGATGTTTTTTCTTGAACACAAAATGTTGTATTACTCTCTCTCTCTCTCTCTCTCTCTCTCTCTCTCTCTCTCTCTCTCTCTCTCTCGTTTCATGAGATACTCGTAAGGTAATCTCTCTCCCTACCAGCATGTTTGTAGAAATGACAAAGTCTTACAAGTCTCTCTCTCTCTCTCTCTCTCTCTCTCTCTCTCTCTCTCTCTCTCTCTCTCTCTCTCTCTCTCTAGGGGTCTTTGAGCTAATGCATTTCCTTCTCTCTCTCTCTCTCTCTCTCTCTCTCTCTCTCTCTCTCTCTCTCTCTCTCTCTCTCTCGTTTCATGAGATACTCGTAAGGTAATCTCTCTCCTTACCAGCATGTTTGTAGAAATGACAGTTCTTGCAAGTCTCTCTCTCTCTCTCTCTCTCTCTCTCTCTCTCTCTCTCTCTCTCTCTCTCTCTCTCTCTCTCTCTCTCTCATCTTTATTCATTCCGCCACCCATGACGTACAATCAGGAAGCAATTTGATTCATGGCTCCCGGGATAAACATGACTCTTCTTCTTCTTCTTCTTCTTCTTCTTCTTCTTCTTCTTCTTCTTCTTCTTCTTCTTCTTCTTCCTCTTCTTGGTAAACTGTTTCATCAAGAAGGACTCGGGACCATAAATCAGTGACCAAACTAAATGCGACGCCATTAAATAACGATTAGTCAGGACGCTTTTACGAAAACGCAGATCTGCTGGTGGCGGTAAGGAAAGCTGGAAGGGGAAAGTTGGAAGGAGGAAGAAGGAAAGTTAGGAGAAATTTAGCATTTGGAATTTAGAAGAAAATTGGGAGAAAGTTAGAAAGGGAAAATAGGGAGAAACTGAGAATGAGAGAATATGGGCAAATTTAGGAGAAAATAAAGAGAAAGTTAGAAGGAGAAAATAAAGAGAAAGTTCGGAGAAAATAAAGAGAGAGATAGAAGGAGGAAATAAGGAGAAAGTTAGGAGAAAATAAGGAGAAAGTTAGAAGCAGGAAATAGGGACAAAGAAGGGGAAAACAAGGAGAAAGTTAGAAGGAGTGAATACGGATAAAGTTAGGAGAAAATAAGGAGAAAGTTAAAATGAGAAATTAGGGGAAAGTTAGAAGGAGAAAGTCAGGAGAAAATAAGGAGACAGTTAAAAGGAAAAAATAAGGAGAAAGTTAGAAGCAGAAAATAAGGAGAAAATTAGAATGAGAAAATAAGGAGAAAGTTAGAATGACAAAATAAGGAGAGAGTTAGAAGGAGAAAGTCAGGAGAAAATTAGAAGGTGAAAGTTAGACGCAGAAAATAAGGAGAAAGCTAGAAGGAGAAAGGAGAAGAAAACAGAAAGTTAGAAGCAGAAAATAAGGAGAAAGCTAGGAGAAAATAAGGGGAAAGTTAGAATCAGAAAATATGGAGGAAGAAGAAATGAGAAAG
>NC_089788.1:1158001-1160501 GCF_040412425.1 Macrobrachium rosenbergii | reverse complement strand
CTAGCCTCAGTAGTTTTTAAGATCTGAGGGCGGACAGAAAAAACGTGTGGACAGAGTAAAGTGCGGACTGACAGACAAAGCCTGCACAATAGTTTTTTTACAGAAAACTAAAAATACAAGGGAAAAATGGGTATTAAGCGCGAAAGTCTAAGGGAACAACACGCCCAGTGTAAATCTGAGGCCGGGAGAATAATATTGCATTATTTATAGAACCGTGTTGTGACAGTTGTGGGAAGAATTAAGGAGACGAAGACAATGTCTGACATAAGAAAAAGTGTAATGTTTTTTCATATAAACGTTTCGCATTTTTGTGCTTGACTCTTTATTTTTAACCTGGTATATTATACGTTGTTAGTTCGTGGTATACATTATATATATATATATATATATATATATATATATATATATATATATATATATATAGACTTATATATATATATAATTATATATAAATATATATATATATATATATATATATATATATATATATATATATATAGAGAGAGATCTAGAGAGAGAGAGAGAGAGAGAGAGAGAGAGAGAGAGAGAGAGAGAGAGAGAGAGAGTGAGAGAGAGGTTTAAATTCTGTAGAACAGTTTAGAGTCACATAAAACGAGATCATATGACTAAACAATTGTCTTAGAGAAAAAAATATGTATACATTTATATATACATTACACATGCACATAGTACACACTAACGCAGAAAGGGTTGAAAAACAATTATCCGAAAATAACCGCATTTCATTTGCGCAAGCATGCGCTTCAAAGCACTGAAACGAGACTCTCGAATAAGTCGACATTCCCTCAAAAATGAAGAGAATCTGATACCAACACTTTCATTTAGAAGAAAGTCAATACTACGGTAATGCACCACAGTATCTGTGACGAGGTCTCAGCTTGTGAGGTACCTGGTGCTTTCTGTATGTTGAGCCTTGTGCTGTGAATATGTTCTGACTTTGTGGAGATAGAGCCTGCTGGTCACTTTCGACCAGATACTATTATTATTATTATTATTATTATTATTATATTATTATTATTATTATTATTATTATTATTATTATTATTCAGAAGATGAACCCTATTGATAAGGAAGCCCACTGTTCATATGGAACATGCCCATTGGAGACATTATTATTATTATTATTATTATTATTATTATTATTATTATTATTATTATTATTATTATTATTATTATTATTCAGAAGATGAGCCCTGTTCATATGGAACATGCCCACAGGAGACATTATTATTATTATTATTATTATTATTATTATTATTATTATTATTATTATTATTATTATTATTATTATTATTATTCAGAAGATGAACCCTATTGATAAGGAACAAGCCCACTGGGCATTATTATTATTATTATTATTAGGAGACATTATTATTATTATTATTATTATTATTATTATTCAGAAGATGAACCCTATTGATTGGGCATTATTATTATTATTATTATTATTATTATTATTATTATTATTTATTATTATTATTATTATTATTATTATTCAGAAGATGAACCCTATTGATAAGGAACAAGCCCACTGGAGGCATTATTATTATTATTATTATTATTATTATTATTATTATTATTATTATTATTATTATTATTATTCAGAAGATTATTGATTATTATTATTTTATTATTTTATTTTATTTTTTATTTTTTTTTTTTTTTTTTTTTGAAGATGAAGAACCCTATTCATATGGAATAAGCCCATCAAAGGGGCCAATGACTTGAAATTCAAGAAGCTTCCAAAGAATATTATGGCGTTCATTAGGAAGAAGTAAGAGAAGGTAAAGGGAAAGACAGAGAGAAGAGATCTCACTTATTAAAAAAGAAAAAAAAATATATTAAGAAATTAAGAAATAGATAAATATGTATTAAAATGCGAGGAGAATAGCATTAGGGTAGTAATTAAAACAACCCCAATGTCTTCTTCTCGAAATCTTCACAAATTCCCCGTAGCCATTACTTAAGGTTCTTTGCAGCGTCCGTCCGTTCGTCCACCTAGCTGCACCTCTTTCGTTCCTTTTACTGTACCCCCTTTCATATTCTCTCTCTTCCATCTTACTTTCCACCTTCTTCTAACAATTGATTCATAGTGCATCTGCTTTGAGGTTTTTCCTTCCGTTAAACCTTTCAAACCTTTTACCGTCAATTTCCGTTTCATCGCTGAATGACCTCATAGGTCCCAGTGCTTATTGGCCTTTGGCCTAAACTCTATATTCAGTTCAATTCTGGATGCAATTGTCACTGCTACAAAGTCTCAGATCGAAATGCAAGAAATACGAAGTAATTCTGATGTTCGAAGGAGGATTCGAACCTGCATCCAGAGGATCAGAATGAGGTCACGTTGCCGCGGTCGGCAGCGTGACCTCGTTCTGATACTCTGGATGAATGTTCGAATCCTGCCACGGACATCAGATTATTGTTACTTCATGTTTTCTCTTCTGGATCTCAGGCTTTGCAGAAAGTGTGAAGAATTCGA
>NC_089788.1:1150501-1153001 GCF_040412425.1 Macrobrachium rosenbergii | reverse complement strand
TGTTATTATTATTATTATCTGAATATTTCCTAAGAAGAATGCGCTATTATTATTATTATTATTATTATTATTATTATTATTATTATTACAGTATTATTATTACAGTATTATTATTATTATTATTATTATTATTATTATTATTATTATTATTATTATTTGAATATCTCATAAGAAAACCCTGCTGTTGTTATTATTATTATTATTATTATTATTATTATTATTATTATTATTATTATTATTATGTGAATATCTCGAAAGAAGACTCTGCTGCTATTATTATTATTATTATTATTATTATTATTATTATTATTATTATTATTATTATTATTATTATCATTCAGTAGATGAACCCTATTCATATGGAACAAGCCCACCAAAGGGGCCACTGACTTGAAATTCAAGCTTCCAAAGAACATTATGGCGTTCAAAAGAAGTAACAGAAGGTAATAGGAAATACAGAAAGATCTCACTTATTAAAAAAAGAAAAAATAAATTAACACATCATACATTACTAAATAGATAAAAAAAAATATTAAAACGCAAAGAGAATAAAATTAGGAATTAGTTAGAGGACCATCAAAGCTTTCGGGGAAGCCGAGGTTCATTTTCGTCTCGCCTGGGCGTTAAAAGACTTATATGGGCTGTTTCCCGTTGCCGTCGTTCGCTAATTGATGTTTCCAGTGAGGGGAGGGGGTGCTGTGGGGTGGGGGTATTATGGCTTCCCTAACTGCTGTGTGCTTCTATATTTACGGCGGGTTTGACGCTCTCCATTACAGGAGATAACGCTGTGAGCGGCGACGCCACATAAGCATCTCGTTGAATAATTGACAGAACGGACCGTAGTGGTAGTAGGATTTCGTTCGGGCAGAATTAAAAATGGTATGTATACATATGCATATGCATATACATATACATATACATATACATATACATATACATATACATATACATATACATATATATACATATACATATACATATATTATATACTGTATATGTATGTATATGTAAATATATATATATATATAAATATGTATATATGCATAAATACATACAGTATACATACACGTCACCTACTACGGTAATAATTCATATTTCATGCTATAAGCATTTGTTCTCTGTGCAGTGAAAATATTGAGGAATTAAACTACATGTAATTAAAACACACACGTACACACACACATATATAATATAGATGTATATATATATATATATATATATATATATATATATATATATATATATATATGCACACACACACATATGCGTTCATATGTGCTATTACATACACGGGCCTAATTCCTCACCCTCTTCATTGTAGAAAGACCAGACGACTCAGGGAATAAGAATATGAATTATTACCCGTCAAAAGAGACATCCAAGAATAAGACTTCGCAACGCGAGTTCATAAATCTCGCAGAATTGTCCTGGAGATGGAAGGCGGCGGAGAAGGAAAATGTCGTTTTCCAAAGACATCGGAATGAAAATGAGGCGGAGATGACTGGAGAACTCGCGGAGGCGACTGAGAAATGACTAAGAGTTTCAGCGTCGGAGGGAATTGATGTTTGAGTCGAGTGAAATCCGGATTGCACGAGTGTTTAGTGTTAGGGAGGAATGAATATTGAAGACAAATTTATTATTATTATTATTATTATTATTATTATTATTATTATTATTATTATTATTATTAAATCAGAAGGTGAGCCCTATTCACATGGAACAAGCCCACCAAAGGGGCCACTGACTTGAAACTCAAGCTTCCAAAGAATATGGTGTCCATAATTATTATTATTATTATTATTATTATTATTATTATTATTATTATTATTATTATTATTATTATTATTATTCAGAATATAAACCCTATAGTACATGGAACATGCCCTCAGGGCCCATTCACTTGAAATTCAAGCTTCCATAAATTATTATTATTATTATTATTATTATTATTATTATTATTATTATTATTATATTATTATTATTATTACACATTCACACACACACACACACATATACTGTATATATATATATATATATATATATATATATATATATATATATATATATATATATATATATCATCCATTTTATAAACTCTTGGAATAAAATAGTGCCAGCATAAAATATTTATTTCGTCTCTTATAAAATAAAAAAAATAAATACGAAATGACTCCAAGTGTAAAAAACAAAAAAAACAAAAATAAAACTATGCACTTCCTCCATTCAAAAATAACTGGAACAAAATAGTATTTTGTCTCTCGTCAAATAAATACAAAATGGCGTCCTGAGAAAAATAAAAAAAACAATTTTTTAGTGTGCCCCCTCCCTTCTCTCTCCTTCCCAGCCATTTTGCTAAGCACAAAGACTTTCCCGGCGCCATAAATCTATCACGTCGAGTGTGGTTTATTGCCTATAGGAACTCTGGAAATAGAGTTTCCAAGTAAAATATGG
Organism: Macrobrachium rosenbergii; assembly: GCF_040412425.1. NCBI lineage: Eukaryota > Metazoa > Arthropoda > Malacostraca > Decapoda > Palaemonidae > Macrobrachium > Macrobrachium rosenbergii. Next base: position 1,150,550 of record NC_089788.1, on the reverse strand, counting down.
CCGCTGAGAAGGAAGCCATTTTTAATACGAAAGTAAGTGGTTATTGGCG
>NC_089788.1:1138001-1145501 GCF_040412425.1 Macrobrachium rosenbergii | reverse complement strand
TCAAACATACCAAATTACAGCCCTCTAGCCTCAGTAGTTTTTATTTTATTTAAGGTTAAAGTTAGCCATAGTCGTGCTCCTGGCAACGATATAAGCCAGGCGACTACCGGGCGGCGATGAAAGTTTCTTGGGCCGCGGCTCATACAGCGTTATACCGAGACCACCGAAAGATAGATCCATTTTCGGTGGCCTTGATTATAAGCTGTAGCGGCTGTACAGAAAACTCGATTGCGCCGAAGAAACTTCGGCGCATTTTTTACTTGTTTTACCTTCTTCCAAAAGTGTTTTCAGATGTAAGAGAATTCTGAACGCTTGCAATTCATCATCAGGGTACTTTTATGGTTATGTTGAAAGAAAGAATTGTATATTTGCTCCCAACCAGTACAGGAAAAAATTAAAAAAATTTATTATCGTATTTTATAATTAAAAACACAAGAAGTGAAAGTTAACATTAAGATAAAAGTTGAAATAGATAATAGAATGGACCAAGATTCAATAAGACTTATCGGCCGAGAACGTAATATAGCATTTATTTGATTAGATGAATTTTTTAACATTGTTTACCATTATGCAAATGTTATATTTTTTTATTAATATATTCCATTTAATCAAATGTAAATAGGTACCCTGAAATTTTACAGTGTACTTGAAAGATAAAATTTTTGACAGAATGTCGTCACTTTGGCGGCATTTTAGTAACAGTGAGAGACTTCTAGCTGTTAAAGTCAGGTCAAATATATATATATATATATATATATATATATATATATATATATATATATATATATATATATATATATATATATAAAACATTCATTATAGAACATCAGAGTCATCCTATGAATTGGGTGTGTTTGCATAAGGTATGAAATAGAAATATTATTAGGGATATATTATTATATATATATATACATAAATTATATATATATATATATATATATATATATATATATATATATAATATGTATAATAATGCATATATATACATATATATATATGTATAAATATATAATATATATATATTATATATATACACAAATATATAATTACATAGCCCCCAGGTTAGATTAGGTTAAAGGTCAGGATCGCACGAGTTAGATGCCTGGTAGTTAGTCGACACTGCTGTGCTGAAGCTAGCTGGAGGAGATTGGGATTGGGCCAGCAACCCCGTCCCAAAAAAAGTTGCTGGGAACCAGTAGGAGGATAACAGCGAATTGGAATTTAATTGACTTTGTGGATATATATATATATATATATATGTATATAATATATATATATATATATATATATATATATATATATATATATATTTCTATCCTATCTCCCTCTTCTAATTTACTCTCTATTCTCTCCATCATCATCATCATCATCATCATCATCATCATCACCATCACCATCACCATCATCATTTAGCTTCGCATTTATTCCTCCCCACACTTTTATCCGCATCTTCATGTCAATGCACTTTTGCTTTCTCCTGTCCATCATCTCTTGAGCTCTTCCTTCATTCACTTCTCCCCCTTTCTTCTTCCTTCCTTCGTTGACTTCTCCCTCCTTCCTCCTTTCTTTCTTTATTCCTTCCTCTCGCTTTTGCAGCATCCTTAATCTTCTGCCTTTGTCCTTCCTCCCTTCGATGTCTTGTGGAGGTAAAGTTTGAAGGCGAGAGACGAAATCTTTCTTTGTCTCATTTTTTAGTTTTCCGTAAAAGAAAACTATTGCGCCGGGTTTGCCTGTCCGTCCGGACTTTTTCTGTCCGCCGTCGGATCTCGAAAACTACTGCGGCTAGAGGGCTGCAAACTGGTATGTTGATCGTCCACCCTCCAGTCATCAAACATACCAAATTGCAGCCCTCTAGCCTCAGCAGTTTTTATTTTATTTAATGTTAAAGTTAACCATAATCTTGCATCTGGCAACGATGTAGACCAGGCCACCACAGGCCCGTGGTTAAAGCTTCATGGGCCGCGGCTTATACAACATTATAATGAGACCACCTAAAGATAGATCCATTTTCGGTGGCCTTGATTATACGCTATAGTGGCTGTACAGAAAACTCGATCGGCGCAGAAACTTCTGCTCATTTTTTTACTTGTTTTAAGGATCACTCAACAAAGACTTTTGGAAACAATGGGTGAGGTACACTAATGCTTTTGTTTTTTTTTTATTTTGTTATTTTTTTCAGTTTTGTTTTTATATTGTTAAATCCGTAATACAAAGAAGGGGAGGATTTAGATGTCACTGAATGTTATTTATAAGTTTATTTTTCAAACTTTGCTTTATAGGATGTTAGAGAGAGAGAGAGAGAGAGAGAGAGAGAGAGAGAGAGAGAGAGAGAGAGAGAGAGAGAGAGAGATTTCTAGCGGCATAGATACACTGGAGCTTTGGTCTGTTGACCATATAATAATAATAATAATAATAATAATAATAATAATAATAATAATAATAATAATAATAATAATAATCTCACTTCTCGGCCAGTTATCAAGAAATGTACAAGAATGGTAGATAATGCAATAAAAATACATTATTGGTGAACATGCTAAAACAAAGATAAATGGGTAACGAATAATAATGCTTAAATTATTACCTAATTTCGTTTAAAAATATGCTAATGAAAATATAATTTAAAAAGACGTTTACCAAAATACATGTGAGAATATAGTTATAAGAAATTTTATTCTGAAGATATATTTACACCAGAATATATGTACATTTACATATATATATATATATATATATATATATATATATATATATATATATATATATATATATATATATATATATATACAAAAATATATTTTCAAAGTATACTTACCAAAATATAATTTAAAAATACGATTGCCAAACTATATTTTAAAAATATACTTACGAAAATAGATTTTAAAAAATACAGTAACAAAATATATATTTAAATATATTTACAAGAAATGGCATTCTAAAGATATACTTACACCAGAATATATATATATATATATATATATATATATATATATATATATATATATATATATATATATATATATATATATATATATGTGTGTGTGTGTGTGTGTGTGTTATATATATATACATACATACATACATACATACATACATACATACATATACAAAATCTATTTTCAAAGTATATTTACCAAAATATATTTTCAAAGAATTTTCACCAAAATATATTTTAAAAATACATTTACCAATATATATATATATATATGTAAATACATTTACACGAAATTGCACTCTAAAGATATACTTACACCAAACTAAATTTATACCAAACCGTATTTTTCGAAAAACTAAAAAATAAAAAAATCCCTGCTGAGAGAAACAAATTCGAAAATGCCCAGACGCAAATTTGCATTGACGCCCGAGAGACAATTCCAAAATCTATTTTTCAAAATCATATGTCCCTTTTGATTCCATCAGCAATTTTGGTCGAATTTCGTTTCACAAAAAAAAAAGCTATCTTCTTTTTATTGGGAAGTTCTGTGCTTAGAAATATTCGACCATATTCGCCGAACGATTATTGCGACGATAAAAGTCAGAATCCGGATTTATCGAAATAAGGTTCGCCCTGAAAGGCTTCGCTGGGGAAATCGTTTGACCTAGTTCGTTCAAATCTGGATGATTTTTTTAACTGGTTAAAATATTAAATAAACTGCCTTCTTCATAAACACCTCTGGAGGGTTTTAAATACGCATTAAAGCTTTCAATACTTGTATTTATACTTTCAGTAAAGGTTTCAGTAATTTTGTTTATACTTTGCGTTCACTGAGAAGGTGTCTACACGGGGTTTGAATGTTGCTGTTAAAAATAATTCTTCGGTGGATGTTTGTGTTGAATAGAGTGGAAGAAGAAAGAATTTTGGATACCCATTTGATCAGTGTACGATCATATAATGTTTCTGGCATCACACACACACAAACATACGTGTGTATGTATGTATGTATAAATTTTATATATATATATATATATATATATATATATATATATATATATATATATATATATATATATATATATATATATATATATATATATATATATATATGTGTATATATATATAAATATATATATATTTATATATATAGTAGTGTGTATATGTTTGCACATATATACAGACTACACGAAAGTGAATGAAAAAATATTAAAAAATAGAAAAACAAATAGTTTGAAAAGTGGCGATAACCATTTTACCAGAGAAACAAAAATGAATTCGACAAAGCTCGATCACGGCCGGAGAGAGAGAGAGAGAGAGAGAGAGAGAGAGAGAGAGAGAGAGAGAGAGAGAGAGAGAGAGAGAGAGCTGTGAAAAGTGCTAACAAACAATCAAAACGTTCGGTTGGGGGGCGGGGGAATCACTTCCGGCGGAAGCTTTGAATGGGCAAATGGAATTTTGTGGCCCCATTATTTCTGCCCTCGAAACAACGTTGTCTTCTATTCGGAAAAGATGAATTCCATTAAGGGAACTGGGGTGGAAATTTTCAGTGGAATTCGCCCCCCCCCCCACCCGAGTGGGAAAGGTGGACGCTTTGTTAAACGAATCGGGAATGGTTAACCTTTTTCGTTCAAAGGAATTATCCAAAAATACTGCGGTGGGTGACCTTGTGATGTTTCAATTTCGTTTCTCACGTGTTTAGTTTCTCTCTCTCTCTCTCTCTCTCTCTGTGTGTTTGTATGTATGTATGCATGTATACACATGTATGATATGTATGTACGTATGTATGCACAAAAAAACACACACACACACATATATATATATATAACCGGATAAAACTCATACTTCTGAAATGACTTCCGGATTTTCTGTGACATTACTTATCCCAGGAGAGATTGTCCTTTTCTTCTGCACATTATTATTATTATTATTATTATTATTATTATTATTATTATTATTATTATTATTATTATTATTCATTATTCAGATGAAGATGAACCTTATTGATATGGAACCAACCCACCAAACTTCCAAAGAATATTATGGTGTTCATTCGAAAGATGTAACAGAAGGTATTATTATTATTATTATTATTATTATTATTATTATTATTATTATTATTATTATTATTCAGAAGATGAACCTTATTGATATGGAACCAACCCACCACAGGGGCCACTGACTGGAAATTAAAGCTTCCAAATAGATCAATAAATTAATAAACAGATGAAAATGTATCAAAACGCACACTGCCTCTTACCCAGCTGACAGGCGAATGATGTCTGTTTCATGCTGTCGACATTTGCCAGACATTGCCTTCAGGCAAGCAAAACAGTGTCTTATAACCTATTCCAGTTACGAATTGCTTTCGTTGGCTGGTCTTCCCTCTGGACCTGAGAAAGTCTCGTTCACAGCAGCAGCCCCCGGTCCAGAAGATGACATCTGGGGGGGGGGGGGGAAGTTGAGAATGTAGTCGAAACTTTGGCAGTTCTTGTCCTGAATGACTGGCGTCTCATAATTTCTGGAAAGCCCTGAATTTTCTTCCTCGTGTAGAGGCGCCAGCGGTCCCCTGCAGATAAGGGACGTATTGCCAGCTACCTTGTTGTTTAATCATTTATTTACGTTTTTATAAGTTTGTTTATTAATATGTTAGTTTGGTTCTTCTTTTTTGATAAGTGGTCTCTTCTTTCTGTATTCCATATTAGCTTCTGTTACTTCTTTCAAATGAACACTGTAATATGCTTTGGAAGTTTGAATTTCGAGTCAGTGGCCCCTGTGGTGGGCTTGTTCCATAGGAATAGGATTCATCTTCTGAATAATAATAATAATAATAATAATAATAATAATAATAATAATAATAATAATAATAATCATCATCAATCATACTTCTTCCAAATGAACACCATAAGCTTTGGAAGTTTGAATTTCAAGTCAGTGGCCCTGTGGTGGGCTTGTTCCATATGAATAGGGTTCATTTTCTGAATAATAATAATAATAATAATAATAATAATAATAATAATAATAATAATAATAACAATAATATAATAGTAATAATTACCGTAAATATAACAGGCACTAGCAATCCTATCAGTATGTACATTATGAAAGGGTTATATATTTTTATCATAACAAGTTAATTTGTGAAATTAAGCTGCTTCTCGGTAACCAAGAAAGAGTAATTATTATAGTTTTTAAAATTTGAAAGCTCCAGACTGCGGAAAGAACCTACTCAACATTATTGTTATTGAGATTGGTTTAAATATTATCATTTTATTTATTCGTTTATTTAAATGAATCTCAATTGCAATAATGATATATATATATATATATATATATATATATATATATTTTTTTTTTTTAGGATCAATGTACTTGTCCGTTGTCATTTTAGTTACTGAAATGATTACTTATATTTACAATATTATTTTTGTATATTAAAAATCTAAAGTCATGTCAGTAAATTGTATTATTTTTAAAAGATCAAATCAAAGGCTTTCGAACTGTAAATGAAAACTATTGAGATGACTATTAGTCTGTCTGTCCTCACTTTTTCTGTCAGCACTTTTTCTGTCCGCACTTCTTTCTGTCCGCACTTTTTTCTGTTCGCACTTTTTTTCTGTCCGCACTTTTTTCTGTCCGCACTTTTTTCAGTCTGCACATTTTTCTGTCCGCACTTTTTTCAGTCCACACTTTTTTTCTGTCCGCACTTTTTTCAGTCCGCACTTTTTTCTGTCCGTCCTCAGATCTTAAAAACTACCGAGGCTAGAGGGCTGCAAATTGGTATTTTGATCATCCACCCTCCAATCATCAGACATACAAATTGCACCCCTTGAGCCTCAGTAGCTTTCATTTTGTTTAAGGTTAAAGTTAGCCATGATCGTGCATCTGGCACCGCTATAGGTGCCAACAACACACGCCGCCACCGGGCCGTGGCTTAAAGTTTCATGGGCCGCGGCTGAGAGTTTCATGAGCCGTGGCTGAGAGTTTCATACAGCCTTATACGCTGTACAGAAAACTCGATTGCGCCGAGGAATCATTGTAGTATTTTTTACCTGTTTATCTATTACAAATAACACAGTTTATTGGTATAACTGAAATTTTAATATACAAAAATTTATTCACGACTTTGTGAATTTATTGTGAATATTAATTTTATTATGGTGATTTTTTGCGATACCTTTGCGATTCTGAACCGTTGCTGATCCTAAATTCTTCTCTCTTGGTGATGAAATCTAGCTCATCGGAGATTTCCTTGTACCAAGTGACTTCCCCTGGCTCTGGAATTAAAGCAGTCTCTCTCTCTCTCTCTCTCTCTCTCTCTCTCTCTCTCTCTCTCTCTCTCTCTCTCTCTCTCTCTCTCTCTCTCTCCTAATATGTATTCAGTTTCTATTACTGTGTTCAAGACACATTGCCACCCATCCTGGCTGCTCTCTCTCTCTCTCTCTCTCTCTCTCTCTCTCTCTCTCTCTCTCTCTCTCTCTCTCTAATATGTGTTCAGTTTCTCTTACTGTGTTCAAGACATATTGCCACCCATCATGACTGCTCTCTCTCTCTCTCTCTCTCTCTCT
>NC_089788.1:1128001-1133001 GCF_040412425.1 Macrobrachium rosenbergii | reverse complement strand
CAGTTTGTGTACTATGTCTAAGATACATTGGCACCCATCATCATGACACTGCTCTCTCTCTCTCTCTCTCTCTCTCTCTCTCTCTCTCTCTCTCTCTCTCTCTCTCTCTCTCAGTATAATAATACTTTTCCAGCTTGTATTACTATGTTCAAGATACATTGACTGCTCTCTCTCTCTCTCTCTCTCTCTCTCTCCCACCCGTGGTGCATTTGGTCCCCCACCACGTTTTCGAGGAAGAAAACAGTTCGATTCATGGCCCAGGGGGGTAAACACGACTCTCCATTTTCATTCGGTGTCCCACAGATAAAGAAGAAGAACTATAAAGAAGAATTGCAAAGGCTGTATAGTATATAATAGGTCGGTGACTCAATGGCCTGAGTTCGATGCCATCCGGAAACGATTAGTTAAGGCGGTTTTCTGGGATGTGTTCAAAGTAAGGAGTTGAGTGTCGAGGAGGGTTGAGTGTGGGAGAAGGAGAGGTGGGAGGAATGGGGGAGAGGGGTGAGGAAGAAGAAGAAGAAGAAGAAAGAAGAGGAGGGAGTGCATGAGAAATAAGGGTAAAAGTATGTATCAGTGAAAGATTTGGAACGAGGAAAAAACGCATGAATAATGAAAATATTTGGAATGAGGATATAAGGTAGGAATCAATACAAAATTTGGAATGAGGATACAAGGTTGGAATTATTTAAAAATCTGGAATGAGGATAAAAGGTAGGAACAGTTAAAAGACTTGGAATGAGGATAAAAAGGCAGGAATCAGTACAAGATTTGGAATGAGGATATGCGTAGGAATAATTAAAGATTTGGAATGAGGATAAAATGTATGAATGATTAAAAGATTTGGAACGAGGATAAAAGGCAGGAATCAGTAAAAGATTTGGAATGAGGATAAAAAGTAGGAATAATGAAAAGGTTTGGAATGAGGATAAAAGGCATGAATAATTAAAATATTTGGAATGTGGATAAAAGGTAGGAATCGCATAAGATATATAATGAGAGCCAAGGAGAAAAAGAAATTAAAAAAAATGGACAAGTAAATAAAAATAACAAGCAATAATAACACCTCTGAGACATAAAAGAGTTCTGAAGACAGTTTAATAACAGGAGAAAGTGAGGTTAGAACGAAAATAGGAAAAACGCAGGAATTTTAGATAAAAGAGGAATCAACAGATTCTTCGTCCGCCGAAGAAGGAGGGGAGGAGGAGGAGGAGGAGGAGGAAAGAGAAGAAAGAAGAGAAATAAATTTCCTCGGCTGATTCATCTCTCCTTTGGGGAAAATCTTTCTTCGACCTTTTTGGGTTTCATTTCTCTAAATTACAGTTTTACCTTTTTGCATTTCTTTTCCTTTTCTCTTTTCTTATGTCTTCCAGTTCCAAGGTTTTCGTAATTACTGATCAAAGTCCAGATAGGCAATCCAGAATGGATAAAAAATTTTAATTTTATTTTTCAATTTCTGTGGTTCGACATTTTTTTCTAGGGTCTGGTAACGTTTCTAAATATTACAAGTTTAAAAGATTGTTTTATTAATTTTTATCAATATTAATCATCATAATCACACCTGGAAGCTAGTTAATGTTTTGTGGTGCTACTGGTGACGTTCATCATGCATAAATACTGTTTAAAACTCGTGGTTATATTGTGGACTGTGTCCTCTCAATCGGTGTCTGGTTAAAGTAATTGATGATACTGACTGTTATCACTGTACCCAGCAATTAGTTGATTATTTTGGTTCACTATACCCAGAAATTAGTTGATAATTTTGGATCACTATACCTAGAAATTAGTTGATAATTTCAGTTCACTATACCTAGCAATTAGTTGATAATTTCAGTTCACTGTACCTAGAAATTAGTTGATCATTTTAGTTCATTGTACCTAGAAATTAGTTGATAATTTTAGTTCACTATACCAAGAAATTAGTTGATAATTTCGGTTCACTATACTATGAAATTAGTTGATAATTTTCTTTTTCCTATAGCTAGAATTTAGTCGATAATTTGGTTTGCTGTACCCAGAATTTAGTCGATAATTTGGTTTGCTGTACCCAGAATTTAGTTGATAATGTTTTGTTCACTATACCCAGAAATTAGCTCATACTCTTGGTCCACTGTACCAAGGAATTAACTGATAATTTTGGTTCACTATACCTAGAAATTAGTGGATAATTTTTTGTTCATTGTACCTAGTAATTATAGATATACTGAAAGAGTAAAGGAAGTATTGGCGAAGATGTAATTATTATTATTATTATTATTATTATTATTATTATTATTATTATTATTATTATTATTATTATTATTATTATTATTATTATTATTATTCAGAAGGTGAACCCTATTCATATGGAATCATCCAACCACAAAACATATCGTTCACTAGAAAGAGGTAAAAGGACGTAAAGGGAAATACGGAAAGAAGAGAGAAGAAATAAAAAGAGCGATTACAATTAAAACGAAAAATCATTCTCTTGGAAAGAGTGGAGGATTCTCAGGAGGCGATGGGAGTTAATTAACCTTCTCTTTTTTTTTTTTTTTCGTAATGAAGCGATTATCACTTAATTAAGAAAGGTAATCTTTAAGCACGTGATTTTGGAATCAGTGAATTATAAATAAAAGAGGTTCAGGTAAAGATCGTTTGGTAATATTCTCTCTCTCTCTCTCTCTCTCTCTCTCTCTCTCTCTATATATATATATATATATATATATATATATATATATATATATATTAAATTATATCATATTATATTATAATATATTATATATATAATGTATATATACATATAAATATGTATGTATGTATATATACATACATATATATATATACACATATATACAGGTACACACGCACATACACATACCAATTTTTTTTATCAGATCTGTAATGTCACATCTTCCCTCTCTTATAAAAGACCTTGAAAGATTAAAGATAACACATCATTAGATTCTGAAAACTCAAGTGACACCAGAAGCCATCAGATTCAAAGGGTAAAAAAAAATCCTTTTTGTTATTTACCTTCACAAGTCACCCAGCTCGCGCCATCTATCTATCTATCTATCTATCTCCACCTCCTTCCGCTGAAATATACCGTGACAATGACAGATCTCCGGCAGTCTTTCCTTCGACAAATTCTGAAGGAGGGAATGCCTTTGCTGAATGTTTTTCAGGAGGACATTCCTTCTCTCTCTCTCTCTCTCTCTCTCTCTCTCTCTCTCTCTCTCTCTCTCTCTCTCCTTAGCAATATCCTTCTTTCTGGTTTTTTTTTTTTGAGTTAAAATGGGCATTTCGAGCAGAATCCTTCTTTCTGTTTTTCTGATTTGAAACCGTAAAAATAATCTTGTCATTCTGGTATGGACGTAATTGATTGCTTTGGAAAAGGGCCTCTCTCTCTCTCTCTCTCTCTCTCTCTCTCTCTCTCTCTCTCTCTCTCTCTCTCTCTCTCTCTCTCTCTCTCTCTCTCAGGTTTTAAGTCAAAAGTCGTATCAAGTGAATTGAAAATTATCAAGCAATATTTTTTTTTTACATTATATTAGTTTATTATACCTTTTTGGCCGATGTTTCTCTCTCTCTCTCTCTCTCTCTCTCTCTCTCTCTCTCTCTCTCTCTCTCTCTCTCTCTCATCCTATGTCAAAAGTCTTAGCAGGTGATTTCAGAATTATAATGCAAAATTTTTTTTTTTTACATTTTAATAATATATCATACCTCTCTGGGAGATGTTCTCTCTCTCTCTCTCTCTCTCTCTCTCTCTCTCTCTCTCTCTCTCTCTCTCTCTCTCTCTCTCTCTCCTGGAAAGTCAAAAGTCATAGAAGGTGAATTTAGAAATATACAATTAAAAATTTTTTTTATTATATCATACCCCTTTTTTTCCGATGTTCTCTCTCTCTCTCTCTCTCTCTCTCTCTCTCTCTCTCTCTCTCTCTCTCTCTCTCTCTCTCTCTGCGGAAAATCCTGCCATTGCGACACAACTCTTTAATGAGGAAGTTTTCGAAACTGAAATCTCCTCATTTTTATCTCTGGGTTAATTCGTTCGTTATCTTGCTCAAAATTCCGGTCATTAATTCTTAATCATCCTTTTCCTTCTCTCGAGTCTTTTTCTCTTCTTCCTATTCTTCTTCTTTTTTATTCTTCTTTTTTTTGCTCACTCTGATGAAAGTCGGAAGATGAATTTTTCAATGTCGAAAGATAATGTTTCTTTTTTTTTTTTTACAATCTGATGAGTTTTTTTTTTTAGTGTCACCCGATGAGTTTTTTTTTTCAATGTCACCCAATGAGTTTTTTTCAGCATCACCCGATGAGTTTTTTTTTCAACGTCACCCGATGAGTTTTTTTGTCACCCGGTGAGGTTTTTTTTTGTCACCCGATGAGTTTTTTTTTATGTCACCCGATGAGTTTTATGTCACCTAATGAGTTTTTTTTTATGTCACCCGATGATTTTTTTTGTCACCGATGAGTATTCTTTTTCAGTGTCACCGATGAGTTTTTTTCAGTGTCACCTGATGAGTATTTTTTCAATGTCACCCGATGAGTTTTTTTTATATCACCCGATGAGTATTTTTTTCAGTGTCACCTAATGAGTTTTTTATGTCACCCAATGAGTTTTTTTAATGTCACCCGATGAGTATTTGCAATGTTACCCGATGACTTTTTCAGTGTCTCTAATAAGTTTTTTTTCACTGTCACCCGATGAGTATTTTTTTTCAGTGTCACCCGATGAGTTTTTTTCAAGGTCACCCGATGAGTTTTTTTCAATGTCATCCGATGAGTTTTTTATGTCACCTGATGATTTTTTTCAATGTCACCTGATGAGTATTTTTTTCAGTGTCACCCGATGAGCTATTTTTAACGTCACCCGATGATTTTTTCAGTGTCACCCAATGAGTATTTTTTGTGTCACCGATGGGTTTTTTTTTTCAGTCACCCGATGAGTTTTTTTAAAACGTCACCGATGAGTTTTTTTAATATCACCCAATGAGGTTTTTAATGCCACCCGAAGAGTTTTTTTT
>NC_089788.1:1110501-1125501 GCF_040412425.1 Macrobrachium rosenbergii | reverse complement strand
GAATTATCTTTTTGCAAATCCTTTTCAGTCTATTCATAGATTTTTTTTAGTTTAACAAATGTCTATTAATTTAATCTGATCGAATCCATCCTAGGATAAAAAATATTTACATCCTTTTCCTCGAATCCAAATATCTATTTATTTAGTCCTGAGTATCCTACCAAAAGGAAAAATGAATTATCTTCCCAAATCCTTTTCAGTCAGTTCATTAATATCTTTTGACTTAACAAATATCTTTTGATTAATTCAGTCTCTGACAGATCCACTAAGGGTAAAAATAAAAAAAAATCCCTACATCCCTCCTCGAATCCTAATCCTTTCTAAGCTTATCCTTTGAATCCTACCAGGGGGGAAAAAGCAACGTCATTCCCACTGCACCTCTTCAAGCGAGGTTTAACAGGAACATCCATTTTGAGGGGGGACCCGGGAACGACCTGGAATGACCCTCGACCTCCGAGGGTCATTCCAGTCCAAGTGGGAGGGAGACAGAATTATGGGCTTCTAATGGCAGCTTCATTCCCAGGGGGTTAGGTGTGGGGTGTCCTGTTGTGGATCCCGGACAGGGAGTTGCGGAAGGGGGGTGGGAGATTCGTTTTAAAACCTGTTCCTCTTTTTAAAAGGTATTGGAAGATGAGAAAAGAAGAAATAATTTGGTGATTAGAACTCTTCAAGGCCAGCAATTAAGTGCTGGGTAATACGATAATGCCACTTGCGTTATTTTTTAGTATTTGTGTGTGTTTGTGTTTGTGTGTGTGTGTTTATGTGTGTGAGTTTATGTCTTGTGTGTGTGTGGCTGTGTGTTGTCTTTGTGTGTTCGTGTGTGTATACAAAATTTTAGCTTGGAAGACTTGCTTAAATCTCAATATGAGCTTTCATTTTTTAAAGGCATTTAAAAATTGATAACTTTCAAGGAAGGGTCATAATAGGACGTTAGTTTCATCTAAGAATCAATTAATATATCTATTATATATATATAAATATATATATATATATATATATATATATATATATATATATATATATATATATATATAATATATATATATATTCGAAAATTTAGGATACATTAGTAACACTATTCCAAAACTAAGGTATACTTAACTTAACTTCTATTAACAACATTTATAACATTTATTTTTTAAAAAGAAGACCATCACTTATTATTACTGTTATTCAGAAGATGAAACCTATTCATATGGAACAAGCCCACGGGGGCCACTGAACTGAACTTTAAGCTTCCAAAGAATATATTATTATATTATGCCCTAGCTGCAACCCCTATCATCCCCTTTTACTATACCTCCGTTTATATTCTCTTGACACCTTTAGAACCTTCTTGACTTTCCCTTCCAGCGCTGAATGACCTCGTAGGTCCCAGCGCTTGACCTTCGGCGTGAATTTTCTATTTCATTCCATTTACTTTTCCTCACCTTTTCCTCAGTTTGATGGGACTCTTTCGTCTCGGTTCCTCAGTAAATTGGGGGAAAATAATCAAATGATGAAAATGAGAGAAATCAAGGGAAACGGAGGCAGGTAACTAAGAAGAGGGTCGTTCTGGAAATGACGGTGAATTCGAGAAGAAGAAGAAGAAGAAGAAGAAGAAGAAGAAGAAGAAGACGAAGAAGAAGAAGACGAAGGAGGAGGAGGAGGAGGAGGAGAGAAAAGAGAAGAAGAAGAAGAAGAAGAAGAGAAGAAGGAGGAGGAGAGGAGAGAAAGAAGAAGAAGAGAATAAGAAGCAGAAGAAGAAGATGAAAGATGATAAGAAGAAGTAGAAGAAAAGAGAAGAAGTAGAAGAAGAGAAAAGCTAAGAAGAAGTAGAAGAAGAAGAAGGAGGAGGAGGAGGAGGAGGAGGAGGAGGAGGAGGAGGAGGAGGAGGAGGAGAGAAGAAGAAGAAGAAGAAGAAGAAGCAGGAGAAGAAGATAAAAGATGATAAGAAGTAGAAGAAGAGAAAAGAGAAGAAGTAGAGGAAGAGAAAAGGGATGAAGAAGTAGAAGAAGATAAAAGAGAAGAAGAAGAAGAAGAAGAAGAAGAAGATGTAGAAGAACAAGAACAAGAGAAAAGAGAAGAAGAAGAAGAAGAAGAAGAAGAAGAAGAAGAAGAAGAAGAAGAAGAAGAAGAAGAAGAAGAAGAAGAAGGAGAATTTCAAAGAGAAGTCTCTCTTTTCGTGGCCTCAACTTTTATTGTGAGCCGACTCCACAGAAGTTAAGAACTTTTCCTCTTCTGTGTAATCTTACACTTGGTGATTTTTCGTGCGTCGGTAGTCAGCCGGGAGAGAGAGAGAGAGAGAGAGAGAGAGAGAGAGAGAGAGAGAGAGAGAGAGAGAGAGAGAGATGATGTAGTAAGAGATATGGAGGCACTTAGAGAGAGAGAGAGAGAGAGAAAGCACTGGAGTGACCATGTTTAATGCTTCGTGTTGTAAATAGAAGGAAATCATTAACATATCAAAATTGATGCCCTGAACAGTGAAATTATTATATTTCTTTTATAATTCTATACAAAGAGAAAATAAAGACTATTAAAAAAAGCGTACGTGACTTATCATTCACGGAAGAAAATAATATGAGGAGAAGCTTGATGTAGATTGCAAGATTATAATAGATTTTTGTTAGAGATTTTACGATGCAGAGTAGCACCCATTTTTAGTTTTCTGTAAGAGAAAACTATTGTGCCGGCTTTGTCTGTCCGTCCGCACTTTTTCCTGTCCGCACTTTTTCTGTTCGCCCTCAGATCTTAGAAACTACTGAGGCTGGAGGGCTGCAAATTGATATATTGATCATCAACCCTCCAATCATCAAACATACCAAATTGCAGCCCTCTAGCCTCCTCAGTAGTTTTGATTTTATTTAAGGTTAAATTTAGCCACAATCGTGCGTCTGGCAACGATAAAGGGCAGTTCATCACCGGGCGGTGGTTAAGGTTTCATGGGCAATATACCGAGACCACTGAAAGATAGATCTAATTTCGGTGGCCTTTATCATACGCTGTACAGAAAACTCGATTGCGCCGAAGAAACTTCGGCGCATTTTTTGCTTGTTTGTATGTGAATTCAATAGCAATATACGTATAATAATCGGATTTTCGTCGTTCAGATTTTGATATGGAATGAAACCACACATTATGAGGCACATATAGAACGCATAAGAATGCAAGCATAGCCTTTGTATTGTAACTCATATTCATATTTGAATAGTTCTGAGGCCTAGAGGTCCTTTATTCCTCACACCGTTGGACTGTGGAACAGCTTCCCAGCGGATGTGGTACAATTGGAACTTCAGAAGTTCAAGCGAACATGCAATGCATCACTACTATATACAATTCAACTTTTGTTTTAATATTTTAGGTACATTTTTATTTATTTATTTATTTATTTATTTATTTATTTATTTATTCGTTTACTTATCTGTTTTTATAATAACTGATCTCCTCTCTCTGTATTTCCCATTACCTTCTGTTACTTCTTTCGAATGAACACCATATAATTTGGAAGCTTCAGTTTCAAGTCATTGGCTCCTGTGGTGGGCTTGTTCTGTATGAATAGGGTTCATCTTCTGAATAATGATAATAATAATAATAATAATAATAATAATAATAATAATAATAATAATAATAATAATAATAATAATAGTACTTTCTCTTACTTCTTTCAAATGAATACCATAATATATTTTGGAAGCTTGAATTTTAAGTCAATGGCCCCTTTTGTGGGCTTGTTCCATAAGAATAGGGTTCATTTTCTGAATAATAATAATAATAATAATAATAATAATAATAATAATAATAATAATAATAATAATAATAATAATAATAATAATACTTTCTCTTACTTCTTTCAAATGATCACCATAACATTCTCTGGAAGCTTGATTTTCAAGTCAGTGGCCCTTACTGTGGATAATAATAATAATAATAATAATAATAATAATAATAATAATAATAATAATAATAATAATAATAATAATAGCGATGATACCAGCGAGTTGTTTATACACGCATGTATAAAATTCCATATTCCTGTATTCACATTAGCAAACACCGAGGCTTATTTATAGCAGTGTCCAGCCGCTCACAGAGAGCTGATGAATGGCTCTGGGCATTTCTGATCTCCGTAACCCCGGGCCTTGTCAAAGGGCCAGGCGCGAACCCCGATGGGTTATGAAAAGGTTAATTAACGAGAGGCCGGAACTCAATTACTTACGCTTAATTTGGTTATCCGGTCCAATGGCAGGCGATAGACGGAGAGCGGAGAAGGGAATGGAAGGTGGCGAAGGAAGTATTGACGCGTTCGTCTGATTTTTTTTTTTTTTTTTTTAATTTGCTTTCCAGTTTGTCACCCGTTGCGTGATTTATTTTTGTAGTTTTTTCTGTCATATTTTTACTTTTTGAAATTCAAAGTTGCGCTGTTTATTTTTGTAGTTTTTTCATTTTATGTTTTTTTCTAACTTCATATTTATTTTATAGTTTTTTCTGTCACTTTTTAAAATTCAAATTTTCATCGTTTTTTCTGTCATATTTTTACTTTCTAAAATTCAGAGTTGCGCGATTATTTTTGTCGTTTTTATAGTTTTTTTTTAAATCATATCTTTTCTGTCATAAAATTCAAAGTTTTTTTTGTCATTTTTTAAAATTCAAAATTATGTTTTTTTATGTTTTTTTCTGTCATATTTTAACTTTTCAAAATTCAAAGTTGCGCGATTTATTTTTATAGTTTTTTCTGTCATATTTTTACTTTTTAAAATTCAGAATTGCTTTTTCTGTCATATTTTCTCTTTTAAAATTCAAAGTTGCTTCATTTATGCTTATAGTTTTTTCTGTCATATTTTTACTTTTTAAAATTCAAAGTTCCTTCCTTTATTTATATTTTTTCTGTTATATTTTTACTTTTCAGAATTCAAAGGTGCTCGATTTATGTTTTTAGTTTCTTTTGTCATATTTGTACTTCTCAAAATCCAGAGTTGCTTGATTTATTTATAGTTTTTTCTGTTATATTTTTACTTTTTTGAAATTCATTGTTTCTTGATATGTTTTTATATTTTTTCTGTCATATTTTTGTTTTTAAAATTCTAAGTGGCTTGATTTATTTATATAGTTTTTTTTTATCATATTTTTACTACTCTCTCTCTCTCTCTCTCTCTCTCTCTCTCTCTCTCTCTCTCTCTCTCTCTCTCTCTCTCTCTCTCTCTACCTTTGTGATGAAACTTTCAACAAAAAATAAAAGAAACCTTTACTCTTATTATTTTAGTAGGTGGTAGTGAATCTCTCTCTCTCTCTCTCTCTCTCTCTCTCTCTCTCTCTCTCTCTCTCTCTCTCTCTTCTTCTTTCTCTCTTTGTGATGAAACTTTCGACAAAAAAATAAAAGAAACAATTACTCTTAATATTTTAGTAGGTGGAAGTGAATCTCTCTCTCTCTCTCTCTCTCTCTCTCTCTCTCTCTCTCTCTCTCTCTCTCTCTCTCTCTCTCCTGATAATTTCTGTCTCCATTTAGAGCTTTCTTTTCGTCCCTCCTCCCTCCTCCTAAGGAGGTCCGTAACGCCAACGTCTCGACCCCTACATCACCTGAGAACAAAGTCTCCTTTTAGTATGCAATTCCTGTGGTCCTCCACGGCTGAATATTTCACAGCGGGAACATTTAGGGCCACGAGGGAGCCTGTGAATGGCCCTGATTTGTACAAGTCGCGATATTTAGTTCAATTTATGGGCGCGGAGACCACAGCCAGTTCTGTATCCGCCGACTGGAAGGCTAAACAGAATCCAGAGTTTATTTTTGTTTTCCTGGATGAAGATTGGAGTCATGTTTTTTAAATAATGTTAATTATTTTATAAATTTTATTTTTGTTTTCCTGGATGGAGATTGGAGTAATTTTTTTAAATAGCTTAATCGTTTTATATATTTTATTTTTGTTTTCTTGGATGGAGATTGGATTCATTTTTTAAAAATAATCTTAATTGTTTTATATATTTTATTTTTGTTTTCCTGGATGGAGATTGGAGTAATTTTTTTTAAATAATGTTAATTGTTTTATATATTTTATTTTTGTTTTCCTGGGTGGAGATTGGAGTAATGTTTTTTAACATAGTCTTAATTGTTTTATATATTTTATTATTGTTTTCCTGGATGGAGATTATAGTCATTTTTTAAAAATCTTAATTGTTTTATATATTTTATTTTTGTTTTCCTGGATGGAGATTGGAGTCATATTTTTTAAAATAGTCTTAATTTTTTTATATATTTTATATTTTTTATTTTTGTTTTCCTGGATGGAGATTGAAGTCATGTTTTTTCAAAATAATCATAATTGTTTTATATATTTTTTTTTGTTTTCTGGATGTTGAGAAAAAATAGTCTTAATTTTTTTATATTTTATATTTTTTATTTTGTTTTCCTGGATGGATTTTCAAAATTTTTGTTAAAATAAAATTGTTTTATATATTTTTGTTGTAATTCATTTTTAAAAATCGTTCCAGTAATTTTAAGGTAAGATGTTTTCAAATTACGAAAAATTTTCTTGTTTTTCATTTCACTTTCTAAAAAAATTTTCTAAATCGGTTTATATTTTCAAAATTTTTGTTAGAAAAAATCTTAAAATTTTTTTTTTTTTCGCTTTCTAACTTAGGCAAAGTGGTTTTGATATCGAAAATAATTGTTTTTATACCTCTGAAAAATATTTTCCAAATGAATTGGTTTTCATAGATCGGAAAAATAGTTTCAAAATTTTTATTATCAAATAACATTAGTTTTTCTTTCCACTGAGGCTAATTAAATTTCTAATCATCAAAAAAAATTGCAGCCCTATATCCTCAGTAGTTTTGATTTTAACGTTAAAAGACATAAAAATTTTCAATAAGATAAGCCACCACCGGGCCTTTGAAATAGTTTCTTCCCGAAACTCGTACAGAATATCACATGATTCTAAATAAAATCTAATTTATCAGTGGTATTTCAGTACTCCTGATTTATATAATTGGTAAAGATAACTAGAAACTTATAAATATACATATATACATTTTATTTTCATCTCAATAACGTTACTTGCTTCAAGTATTTCTCTTCTGTAACGGGAAAATAAATTGAAGAAATATCACTGTGTGGCATAAAAATTCTGTCCAGTCACTGTATTGCAGTGAAATCCTTATTTTTTCTTTCCATGTGGCCAGATCTTAAAAATCAAATGTCAAATTATATATATATATATATATTGATATATCACCCCCAATATATCAAACATATATATATATATATATATACCTTTCATTTCTTGTTATTACATAATTAGTGATTATTTTTTCCATTTTAATGCCAGTGACATTAAGAAAAGATTGCCAGAATCTCTCTTCTGGTAAGGGTATAGGACTCTCTCTCTCCACCTGGCTCTTGGCATCTTAAAGGCCAAAGTAGGTGAAGTCAAATTATTATGCAGTCTTTTGTCATTATCGTTGACGATTTAATAGTATATTACACCTCTTTGCTGAATGTTCTCTCTCTCTCTCTCTCTCTCTCTCTCTCTCTCTCTCTCTCTCTCTCTCTCTCTCTCTCTCTCTCTCTCTCTCTTTTGGTACATCCTCTCAAATATTCCTCGCAGTCTCATTTAATTTGTACCTTCTGTAGTACACACACTGAACTTATACCTCGGATTTTCCGGCCGCTACTTTCAAAAAAAAAAAAAAATATATATATATATAAAAATAAAATATATACAAAATAAACTGTTTTTTGTAATCGATTTACAGAAGATATATTATTTAGGATATCTATATATCTATATATATATATATATATATATATAATATATATATATATATATATATATATATATATATATATATATATATATAAATATATATATATATATATATATATATATATATATA
Organism: Macrobrachium rosenbergii; assembly: GCF_040412425.1. Lineage (NCBI taxonomy): Eukaryota > Metazoa > Arthropoda > Malacostraca > Decapoda > Palaemonidae > Macrobrachium > Macrobrachium rosenbergii. The sequence continues at coordinate 1,117,635 of NC_089788.1, read as the reverse complement.
TATATATATATATATATATATATATATATATATATATATATAACCCTCAAAGCATTGGTGAGATAAGCTGTGGTAAACGCATACACAAACCTTAGTGAACCTTATTTTACTTGTGCACTCATTTGCATTTCTCATATGTTTGAATAACAGCTTTTCCGAAGTAATTTTGAAACCATGACAGACTTTCTCCCCTAATCATCATTTTGCAAATGATTGTCTTGGATTGGACTACAGAATGTAGTACAAAGGCCAAACGATGGGACCTATGTGGTCATTCAGCCGTAAAAACAATGTTGAAACAGTTGTTGAGAATGTGGGGGGAGTTACAGTAAAAGGAATGAAAGGTGTTACAGGAACGCTGCAAAGACCCTTAATCAATGCCTACAGTGGACCGCGTGAGGTGCGCAGATGGCACTACCCCTCTACGAGGCTAAATGATTATATTTACAACAATATTCTTCCATTGAGAATTAAACCTGACGTTTAAATATTCAGTATAATTATGAATTCATTACGTACACTTCCAGATAGCCACTTGGCAACGATGGAATATTAATGTCGAATATTTACTATAATAATACCGTTTACTGTATTACGTCTCCTTTATGAGAAATACTTGACTATAACAAAATTCAGGCCACAGGCCAATAAGCGCTGCGACCCATGATCAGGTTATTCAGCGCTGAAAGGGAAATTGAGAGTAAAAGGTTTGAAAGGTGTGACATGTGGAAAATCTCGCAGTCGCACTGTGAAACAATTGTTAGGAAAGGATTGATGAGAGAGAGAGAGAGAGAGAGAGAGAGAGAGAGAGAGAGAGAGAGAGAGAGAGAGAGAGAGAGGAGGAATAATTGAGAGGATATACAAATATATATATACTGTATATATATATACATAGAGAGAGAGAGAGAGAGAGAGAGAGAGAGAGAGAGAGAGAGAGAGAGAGAGAGAGAACTTTCCGACTCTCTTGGGATGTGACCGGAATGAAAGCAAAAAAGGAATGACTAAATTTTTGGGGGAAAAGTCTAAGGGACGAACACTCCCACTTTCATTCGAAGGCGAGGAAAAATATTAAAAAGCATTTTCTTAGAGCGACAAAAACATTGTCATGAGGCGTTTGTCAAGACTAGGAACAGAAAGACACGGATTTATACAAAATTTATATACTTGTGTAGACATGAAAACACCTTTAGGTATTCAGTTTGCTTTTAAAATTGCTTATTCCTTTATTCACACGTTGGACTTGATAATTTGCTTACATTTTTATCTATTTATTTATGGATTTGTTAAATTGATTTTTCTCTTTAGAACCTGTCTCTTCTTTTCGTATCTCCTGTTACTTTCTGTTACTTTTTTTATATGAACACCGTAATATTCTTTGGAAGCTTGAATTTCAAGTCAGTGGCCCATTTGTGCTTGTTCCAAATGAATAGGGTTCATCTGAATAATAATAATAATAATAATAATAATAATAATAATAATAATAATAATAATAATAATAATAATAATAATATCTAAGATTCTGAACACAGATTTTTTACGTTCGTGTCGACTAACTAATCCTAGATGCAGACATATTAAGGTCAACTTAGGAAATGTTATTATATTTCCTTTCTGAAAATTAATTCATAATTTAATGTACGTCGCACAGATAATCCTCGCCACCATTGTAATTAGGAATATGAAGACTTATATAAAGAAATATCACATCTAGTTATGAAAAACTTTAAGGAGTTATTGAGGGATAATCCTATTTGATGTCTTTTTCGCAAAATATCAAATTGAAAATTCTTGTATGAAAGTATTATGATGGATTATCAATACCTCCGATTCCAGTTGTTCTTTTTTCGGAATTGTTGTAAGGAATTGTGATGAAAGGAAAAAAATATGATGGATTATCAATACCTCCGATTCCAATTGTTCTTTTTTCAGAATTGTTGTAAGGAATTGTGATGAAAGAAAAAGATATGCTGGATTGTCAATGCCTCCAATTGTAGTTGGATTTTTTTTCTGTATAAGAAAACTATTGTGCCGGCTTTGTCTGTCCGTCCTCGCTTTATTCAGTCCGCATTTTTTCCTGTCCGCCCTCAGATCTTGAAAACCACTGAGGGTAGAGGGCTGCAAATTGGTATGTTGATCATCCACCCTCTAATCATAAAACATACAAAATTGCAGCCCTCTAGCCTCAGTGGTTTTTATCAAATTTAAGGTTAAAGTTAGCTATAATCATGCTACTGGCAACGATGTAGGATAGGCCGCCACCGGGTCGTGGTTAAAGTTTCATGGGCTGCGGCTCATAGAGTATTATACCGAGACCACCGAAAGATAGATCCATTTTCGATGGCCTTGATTATACGCTGTGGCAGCTGTACAGAAAACTCGATTGCATTTTTTACTTGTTTCTTTCTTGATATAAGGCTTTGTGATGAAAGCCGTGGCGAAGAAATAAAAGAAATTAGACTTTTTTATTACTCTGCAGTTAGATGTTGGTATCGGAAAGAGTTTACAATTTTTTAAAAATTTTTTCATGATTTAATAAAAATAAAGACGAGGTAGTTCAAAGTAGATTCACAGATAACTTTGTACATTATTAATTTCTCTCTCAATTCAGCTACATGAAATTCCTAATAAATTTTATTTGTTTTAACAGAGACATATTATTATTATTATTATTATTATTATTATTATTATTATTATTATTATTATTATTCAGATGATGAACCCCATTCATATGGAACAAGCCCACCGAAGGGACGTTCTTATTTGCCTTACAAAAACGAGGACTTGCGTCCCGCGCTCATAAACAGTACTAAATATCGAGATATTTTCAAAAGAAAGTTCTCTCAAAAGTTCTCGTGAGGTTTCCATTTTCCGTAAAAAATATTCGGTCGTAAAGGGAGGTAAGAACTGCGTACTAAAAAGAGTCTTTGTTTCCCAGGTAAACTTAAAGGCACAGAGTTCACCTGTCCGTGGAAAAACTGTCAGGGCACACTGCCGAAATAGAGAGAGAGACACACATATATATGTGTATATATGTGTGTATGTATATATATACCTGTATATGTTTGTATGTATAATGTATGTATGTATATAAACCCTATTCATGTGGCACAAGCCCACCACATGGACCATTGACTTGAAGTTCAAGCCATGCATCCATATACATACTACTATTGGCACTTGCATCCCGCAAGGGGAGCATCTCGAAGCATTTTACCCTTATTTATTATTAAACTTCTTGCCTATGTTGACCGGGCAAAACAGTTTTCCTCCTCATTCTTGAGTCCGGAGAAGCAAAAACTCCTCCCACAAAACTTTGACGCCGCGGCAATTCGCTGTTTTTCCTCGTTTTGTATCCAATTTATTAGCTTTTGTATTCTTTTTATCAATTGCGGCGTCGCGTGTTTGTCTCAAACAGGGCTTGAATTGTATCGAGGGAAGGGCTCTGAACCCTGGCTTTCATCTTTTATTAATTTGATTTGGCCCTCTCTCTCTCTCTCTCTCTCTCTCTCTCTCTCTCTCTCTCTCTCTCTCTCTCTCTCTCTCTCTTTCCGTTTTATCGTGTTGTTTCTTCAGCGTTGTTTTTCCACAACATGTGAGGTTGTAATGCCGTTTCAGATTTGATTTTAGTCTGTTTTCAAAGTTTTGTTTATACTTGAAATATAACTTTCTTGAAAAATTATTGTTGATTGAGGCTGCAAGCCCTTTCATTCCTTTTACCGTACCTCCGTTCATATTCTCTTTCTTCCATCTATTTTTTTTCTTTCTCTTTGCTCTTTTCCATCTACTGATGACATTATTATTCTTTCCTGCTGTTCCTTGTTCATTCCGAATCTCTCTTTATCAAGGCTTTTGAAAGCTTTCGTTCGCTCCAAATGACCTCCCACGATTTCCGACCCTGGAATCAGTGGAATCTCTCTCTCTCTCTCTCTCTCTCTCTCTCTCTCTCTCTCTCTCTCTCTCTCTCTCTGTCTAGATTTCATAACTGAACTGCAAAGGAAAATGATATCCTTTTGAAATCTCTCTCTCTCTCTCGCTCTCTCTCTCTAGATTACATAACTAAGTTACAAAGAAAAATGTTATCCGCTTGAAATGAATCTCTCTCTCTCTCTCTCTCTCTCTCTCTCTCTCTCTCTCTCTCTCTCTCTCTCTCTCTCTCTCTCTCTCCCAGATTTCACTTCTAAATTGCAAAATAAAATTATCTCCTTTTGTAAATAATCTCTCTCTCTCTCTCTCTCTCTCTCTCTCTCTAGATTTCAGAACTAAATTACAAAGGAAAATGATATCCTTTTGAAAATTCTCTCTCTCTCTCTCTCTCTCTCTCTCTCTCTCTCTCTCTCTCTCTCTCTCTCTCTCTCTCTCTCTCTCTCTGTTACGCTAAAGTGCATTCTTGATTTTAAAATATGAACGATAATAACAATTGAGAGAAGAGGAGAAACAATAGATATAAAACAAATAAAAAGAAAGGAAATGTGAAAAGGTAGAGAAATCACATTAGACGAATGGGATAAAGAAAAGGACGAGGAAGAAGAGAAAAACTAGTGAATTGGGAATAAGGTAAGAAGAGAAAATAAAAAAAAAAAACTATTAAAAGACAAAAGTATTGAGAAACCAAGAATTAATTCTGAGGATGTAGCACACAACGATGATGCTGAAGGAAAAAGAAAGAATAGGACGAAAGAATAAGGAAACAAATGAATTAAGAATGAAATGAAAGAATGAGGAAATGGGAAGGAATTGCGAAAGGTGGACAGAGGAGAAAGAGAGAAAGACGTGAAAGGGGGGAAATGAATGATTTCGACTGATTGATCTCTCATGAGTGAAAAAAGATTCTTTGCAGTTTTGGTTTCCACTTCTCTCATTGCCTTCCACTTCTCTCATTATCCTTATCTCTCATTGTCTTTCTTTTTTTTGTTAAGTCTCTTTCATTCTTTAGTATTTCCTATCTTGCATGAATTGTGTTCAGTATTTAATGATTCTTTGCAGTTTTGCTTCACACTTCTCTCATTATCCTTCTCCCTCGTTGTCTTCCACTTCCCTCATTATCCTTATCTCTCATTGTCTTCCACTTCTCTCATTATACTTTTCTCTCATTGTCTTGCACTTCTCTCATTATCCTTCTCCCTCGTTGTCTTGCACTTCTATCATTATCCTTCTCCCTCATTGTCTTCCACTTCTCTCGTTATCCATCTCCCTCATTGTCTTCCACTTCTCTCATTATCCTTCTCCCTCATTCTCTTCCACTTCTCTCATTATCCTTCTCCCTCATTGTCTTCCACTTCTCTCATTATCCTTCTCCCTCGTTGTCTTGCACTTCTCTCATTATCCTTCTCCCTCATTGTCTTCCACTTCTCTCATTATCCTTATCTCCTCATTCTCTTCCACTTCTTTCATTATCCTTCTCCCTCGTTGTCTTCCACTTCTCTCATTATCCTTATCTCTCATTGTCTTCCACTTCTCTCATTATCCTTATCTCTCGTTGTCTTCCACTTCTATCATTATCCTTCTCCCTCGTTGTCTTCCACTTCTCTCATTATCCTTCTCCCTCGTTGTCTTCCACTTCTCTCATTATCCTTCTCTCTCATTGTCTTCCACTTTTCTCATTGCATCCTTCTCATTCTTGAACATATTCCACTGTATTTATCAAAATCCAAAATCTCCTTTGTAACCATTTTTTATCCTTGATCCTCAGTTGTCTTCCATTACTCTCATTATCCTTAACCTAATTGTCTTCCACTTCTGATGCACCATCCTTAATCATCTTATGATTTTTCCTCTTCATAACGTTGCATCTTTTATTCTTGAACATGTTATGATATAGGTAACGATATTATGATTTTAGTCAAAAGATAACAAAAATTTTAGTTGCAGTGTTGATAACCATTTTTGTATTTTGATAAATATAATCGTGTTATGATTTTAGTTACAGTGTATTTAACTGTTATGATTTTAGTTACAGTATTAGATAACCATGTTATGATTTTACCATAGATAATCATGTTATGATTTTAGTCACAGTATAGATAACCATGTTATGATTTTAGTAACAATATAGATAACCATGTTATGATTTTAGTCACAGCTTAGGTAACCATGTTATGATTTCAGTCACAGTATAGATAACCATGTTATGATTTTATTTATGCAGTCTGTTACGAGCTTGTTAAGAATTTCGTAATACTAGATGTCTGACCCACTATCATCGCCATTTACTCTGACGACTGAACTCACAATATGAAAACGTATTCTTTATTGAACTTCGCCTTTCATCCATCCAGCTAGCGTCATCCGTCTTTCCTTTCAGCCATCAACCAAAAAGTCCGTGACAGTGACAAATCCTCTGGCGTCCTTCGACAAATTCTGAAGGAGTGATTGCCCTTAGAAAGGATTTTTATTTTATTTTTTTTTATCGCCCCAGAGGCGTCCTGTGCTTGGAGAAAAAATCCTTTTTCCGTTTTTATGGTTGGAGGGATATGTGATGATAGATGAGATGGAGAAATGATATGAATAACTTTCGGTAATTAGATGTAAGAGATATGAACAGCAAGAATAATATCGAGTGCTTTTAAAGCTGTATTGATTGATATGACAGCTTTTCAAGTTCATCGGAACTTCAGTATTTACTTATAACTCTTTTTGTGTCTTTAATAGCGTATTCAGTATCGATCATTAATTACTTTTCGCCCAAGTGACTGTTTTTTTTTTTATGATCTAGATAGAATAATTCTGTCGACGATATTTCAGCTCTGGGTCAATCTCGGCATCAGGTGAGGAGGCTGAGCGATTGGAACCTCAAAGTTCAAGCGAAGATTCAGTTGCATTGCTGCCCTAAAATAATTCACCTTGCATTTTTATCTTTATCTAGTAAGTTATTATTTTATTTATTCCTTTTCTAATAACTGATCTTTTTTTTCTGTATTTCCCGTTACCTTCTGTAATTTCTTTAAATGGACGCCATAATATTCTTTGGGAGCTTGAATTTCAAGTCGGTGGCGCCTGCATGCTTGTTCCGTATGAATAGGGTTCATCTTCTGAATAATAATAATAATAATAATAATAATAATAATAATAATAATAATAATAATAATAATAATAATAATAATAATAATAATAGAGAAAAAATCCACATTTATGTAT
>NC_089788.1:1090501-1105501 GCF_040412425.1 Macrobrachium rosenbergii | reverse complement strand
GTCGAAAGGCCTTGCAGTACTCAATTGTTTCTCTGTTCTTCGTGGATAAGTAATTATCTAAGTATATGTCTGCTCCTCTAGCTGACTTACTTACTACTAGGGTATGAAAAATCACGGAATATAAGCTTGGCATGGAGTGGGAAAAGTCCCCCCTCCCCCCAACTTAGGCAGTATTTGAATCACAACAGAAGTTTGGGGAATATTAAAAAGACTTAATTGGGCTTCTTCTTCTTCTTCTTCTTCTTCTTCTTCTTCTTCTTCTCTTCTTCCTTCCTTCCTCCTTCCTTCCTCCTCCTCCTCCTCTTTCTTCTTCTTCTCTTCTAAAAGAAGGTATTTGGTCTCATAGAATAAAAAGAAAAGTAGGCAAATCCTTAAAACAAGGGAGAGAGAGAGAGAGAGAGAGAGAGAGAGAGAGAGAGAGAGAGAGAGAGAGAGAGAGAGAGAGAAAGAAATTATCTCTCTCCGCCTATCCATCGCACGAAGTCCTTCTCTCGTTTATTCTCCAGGGAGAACGTTGCTTCCGGGAAAGTGAGTCAACGATGCCTCCAGATTCTCTTGTAAGACAACGCAAGCACAAGCAACTGGGGGATTAGAGTCGGTGGGGAGAGAGAGAGAGAGTGGGGAGTATTAACAGACAAATTCGACACTTACCTCGATCCCTTTCCTGCTGCTAACAGCTCTCTCTCTCTCTCTCTCTCTCTCTCTCTCTCTCTCTCTCTCTCTCTCTCTCTCTCTCTCTCTCTCTCTAGAATTCAGAAAGGAATTTTGTTGTTAAGGTGTAAAGGATAATTCAGCTGAGATGTTTGGTAGAGTAAATTGTACCTGTTCTACACATACATATATATATATATATATATATATATATATATATATATATATATATATATATATATATATATATATATATATATATAATATATATATATATATATATATATATATATATAAAATCAGAATAGGAATACAATTCATACATACACACATATAAACAAATCAGTACAGGAATTAAAATTCTTGAAAATGGAAGAAATTACACCCTGAACAATGTAACATTAAAACATGGGGGGCGGGCGCGGGGGAGGGGGTGGCCATCGACATCCATATTTAGAGCAATCTAACGAACATATATACCTTTTTCCTCTTTCAATTTCTCCACATATTCCTTTTTCCTCTTTTAATTTATTCATATATACCTTTTTTCTCTTTAATTTTTTCATATATTCCATTTTCCTTTTTTCAATTTTTCCACTCACCTCTCGTCTCTCGATCTTCCATCGTAAAATCACTACTTATAACATTTTATTGCATGAAGATATTATATTACCTAATAGAAAAAGGGGGGGGGTAAGAAAAAATAATTTGAAAAAGTAAAAATATGACAGAAAAAACTATGAAAAAATAGATCAAGCAACTTTGAATTTTTCAAAGTAAGAATATGACAGAAATAAAAATTATGAATAAGTCAAGCAACTTTGAATTTTAAAAAGTATAAAAAATATGATAGAAATAACCATAAAAATAAATCAAGCAACTATGAATTTTAAAAAGTACAAATGTTACAGAAGAAAGTATAAAAATAAATGACGCAACTTTGAATTTTAAAAGGTAAAAATATGACAGAAAAAAACTATAGAAATAAATCAAGCAACTTTGAATTTTAAAAAGTAAAAATGAACAGAAAAAAATTATAAAAATAAATCAAGCAACTTTGAATTTTAAAAAGTAAAAATACGACAGAAAAAAGTATAAAAATAAATCAAGCAACTCAGAAGTTAGAAAGTAAAAATATGACAAAAAGTGTAAATAAATCAAGCAACTTTGAGTTTTGAAATGTAAAAATATGACAGGATCAATAAAATCAAGCAGCTAAGAATTCTAAAAAGTAGAAATATGACAGAAAAAAGTACAAAAATAAATCACTCAACTTTGAATTTTGAAAAGTAAAAATATAACAAAAAAAGTATAAAAATAAATCACGCAACTTTGAATGTTAAAAAGTAAAAATATGACAGAATAAAGTATAAGAATAAATCAAGCAACTTTGAAGTTAGAAAGTAAAAATATTACAGAAAAAAACAATAAAAATAAATCAAGCAACTTTGAAGTTAGAAAGTAAAAATATGGCAAAAAAAGTGTAACAAATTCAAGTCACTTAGAATTTTAAAAAGGAAAAATATGACAGAAAAAACTATAAAAATAAATCGCACAACTCTGAATTTAAAAAAATAAAAATGACCAGAAAAAGACTATAAAAATAAAATCAAGCAACTTTGAATTTTAAAAAGTAAAAATCTGACAGAAAAAATCATAAAGTAAATCAAGCAACTTTGAATTTTAAAAAGTAAAAATCTGATAGAAAAAACCATAAAGTAAATCAAGCAACTTTGAATTTTAAAAAGTAAAAATACGTCAGAAAAAAACTATAAAAATAAATGGCGCAACTTCGAATTTTAAAAAGTAAAAAAAATGGTCAAAAAAAACTATAAAAATAAATCGCGCAACTCTGAATTTTAAAAAGTAAAAAAAATGACCAGAAAACTATGAAAATAAGTTAAGCAACTCTGAATTTTAAAAAGCAAAAATACGACAGACAAAAACTATAAAAATAAATCACGCAACGGGTGACAACCTGGAAAGCACATTTTGGTAAAAAAAAAAAAAAAAAAAAAAAAAAAAAACACTAGCGTCAATACTTCCTTCGTCACCTTCCATTCCCTTCTCCGCTCTCCATCTATCGCCTGCCATTGAACCGGATAACCAAATTAAGCGGAAGTAATTGAGTTCCGGCCTCTCGGTAATTAACCTTTTCAAAACCCCTTCGGGGTTCGCGCCTGGTCCTTTGACAAGGCCGGGGTTACAGAGATCAGCAGAAATGCCCCCAGAACCGCTCGGCTCTTTGAATGGCAGTGTACCGGCGTATATATATATAATATATATATATATATATATATATATATATATATATATATATATATATATATATATATATATATATATATATATGTAAAACCAGTAATTCATAGTTGCATACAGGCACCGTCACTAGGCTTCAGAAATACTCAGATACAAATACGAGTTATAATACGCGGTGCACTGTAGGCATTACATGAGGTTCACCGTAGCGTTCCTTCGGTCCCTAGCTGCAACCCCTTTCATTCCTTTTACTGTACCTCCATTCATATTCTCTTTCTTCCATCTTACTTTCCTCAACCCGTTCGGCTCTGAATGACCTCTTAGGTCCCAGCGCTTATTGGCCCTTGACCTAAGTGATATTTTATATTTTATTTTATAATCATGAATAAATTTCGAATCACAATAAAGTAAGAAAATGAGAGTTATTATTCACGTAGTATTTCCCTTCATAGTGTGGTCTTTTATCTAGATTTCTTGTATATATCAATTTAAGTTTTATTTATATTAGTAATGTGGGGTTACAGGTTTTATTTCCGGTCCGAAGGAAGACTGTAAAAATAATCCTTTTTATATCCACTTCATTTTTCATGTTATCAATTCCATTTTCTCGGTATAAAATGAAATATGAAAAGTGTTCTGTTGTCGTTATGCTCCTGAAAGTGCAGGAGAGAGAGAGAGAGAGAGAGAGAGAGAGAGAGAGAGAGAGAGAGAGAGAGAGAGAGAGAGAGAGAGAGAGAGAGAGAGAGAGACTGCAAAAATCCATTCGCTCTTTCCTGTCATTTGGGATGTAACGAGAACATATTATTAAAACTAAGGAAGGCTTATGGAGAGAGAGAGAGAGAGAGAGAGAGAGAGAGAGAGAGAGAGAGAGAGAGAGAGAGAGAGAGAGCACCAAAAAAAAACCCTTTCCCCTCTTCTGTCAGTTGGGATGTGACAAGGATATCATATCAGAACTAAAGAAAGTTTACAGAGAGAGAGAGAGAGAGAGAGAGAGAGAGAGAGAGAGAGAGAGAGAGAGAGAGAGAGAACCTTTCCCTCTTTTCTGTCATGTTGGGTGTGACAAGAATATCATATCAGAACTAAAGAAAGTTTACAGAGAGAGAGAGAGAGAGAGAGAGAGAGAGAGAGAGAGAGAGAGAGAGAGAGAGAGAGAGAGAGAGAGAGAGACTAAGGAAAATTTACGGAGATTTCACACCCATGTTTATTCAGAAGGGAGGCGAAATATATATATATATTGCATTTCAGAGATTGTTTGATATTTGCAAAGCTCTGCCTTAACACGCGAGGTAGGATAGGAAGGGTGCCCCTTTTTGATTCATATTTAGTAAATAATAATATATATATCGTATCTGGCGCTCGTGTTATGGAAGAGGGAACGCATTTTCGAGAATCATTTGCAACTGAAATTAATTTTGTTTTCACCGAATGAATTCTGTACACATCTCTGCGTCCATTTACATATATGTAAATGTTTGCTTGGTTTGCATGTTTGTAAACAGCGTGTTTGTAAATAGATTGAAATATCGTGTTGTCATGTTTAGAAAAACGAGTAAAAAATGCGCCGAAGTTTCTTCGGAGGAATCGAGTTTTCTGTACAGCACATAATCAAGGCCACTGAAAATAGATCTATCTTTAGGTGGTCTCGGTATAATGCTGTATGAGCCGCGGCCCATGAAACTGTCAGCCGGCTGTGGTGGCCTATCCTATATCGTTGCCAGGAGCACGATCATGGTTAAATTTAACCTTCAATAAAATAAAAACTACTGAGGCTAGAGGGCTGCAATTTGGTATGTTTGATGATTGGAGGGTGGACGATCAACATACCAATTTGCAGCCTTCTAGCCTCTGTCGTTTTTAAGATCTGAGGGCGGACAGAAAAAGTGCGGACGGACAGACAAAGCTGGCTATTAGGATCTTTGGTTGTTTTATGGGCGTTATGGTAGTTTGTTTGTTTGGCTAATCCTCCCCTCCTCTTATTTTCACAGGAGTGTTTACGTCTGTGTTGGCGTGGCGCCAACCTTTAGTCAGGTTCGGGCAGCAGTAGCAACAGGTTGTTCTCTTGGGGAAGAGAACTTTTGAGTACCAGCAGCAGTTCGACTTTGAAGACGTTTCTTGGCCAGCCGGTGTTTGGGCCCAGGCTGGAGCAGCGCACCAACGAAGATGGTTGTTTGTTGGCCGCAGGTGGAGACCCTGTCGGCAGTTTTGGCTCGGGTGCAGTGGCCCCGTGTCCTTTGTATTTTGGCGAGACGGCAGCAGGACGTCGTGATAATATGGCCTGCTGTCGTTAGTTGGTGGACTTCGCTGGAGATGGCTTTTTTTTTGTATCGACTGCTGCTGGTACTTCTTTTTGATATAAAGTAATATTGCTTTATTTTTGTGTTTCGTGGCCCGGACCTGGCTCATTTTGTTATGGCCTTCTTTTTTTGGTATAGATTTTTATTAACTTTAATATTAATAAATCTATTTTTATAGCAAACTCCTGTATTTTTGTTATTCCTCCTCCTTTGTGTGTGCGAGCTGTCGATTAGCCAGAGCAGCCCCAATAATATTTCCATCTAGATCCTGTGTTTTTCTTAAGGGCCGAAAACCTCGGTTCGTAACACTGGCACAATAGTTTTCTTTTCAGAAAACTGAAAATTGTTATGTAGGAACAATGATGATTATCTTAAACCCCAATACAAGTACCCTTGTGTTTTGATATTTTACTTAAATTTTTATCTATTTATTCATTCATTTATTTATTTTATTTTTTTTAGCAAGTGATCTCGTCTTTCTGTATTTCCCATTACCTTCTGTCACTTCTTTCTAATGAACACCATAATATTCTTTGGAAGCTTGAATTTCAAGTCAGTGGCCCATGTGGTGGGCTTGTTCCATTTGAGTAGGGTTCGTCTCTTGAATAATAATAATAATAATGATAATAATAATAATAATAATAATAATAATAATAATAATAATAATAATAATAATAATAAAATAATAATAATAATAATATAATAATAATAATAATCTTTATCAGTTTTAATAGTTTTCTTGTTGTGTATATTTTGTTATTTCTGTTTTTTTTTTATTCCGTCTTTGCCGAGGAGTAATATCATTGAAAGGATATTTATATTTCCTTGATATTTGATAGATTTTCTTATAAGAGCATCAGAAAACGTCGCAGCAGTTTTAATAGTAATGGTGATTTATATATATAAATATATATATATATACATACATATAATAAACAAATATATATATATATATATACATATATATATATATATATATATATATATATATATATATATATATATATATATATATATATATATTTATATATATATATATACTCATATATATATATATATATACTGTATATATATATATATATATATATATATATATATATATATATATATATATACATACTGTATATATATTTATTTGTGTATTATATATAAATATATATATTTTTATAATTATCAACTGATAAATTATTTTAACGCATTAATCACTGTTTTTCATTATTCATTTATTACACATCTTGTTACATCTTTGTAATGTCCAGGACTTCAAACAATGGCAGTAATAAATGAGTGACCTTGAAAATATGTATCATCTGTATGGCCTTTCAGATTTGCCTGACATTTTAACCAACCTTACATTTTTCTTTATTCACTGTAATTACTATATTCGTGTCCCGTGACTCTCTAGAAAGTATGCAAATGACTTGAAAAAAAAGAAGATAATTTAGTGAGCTTTGTGATTACCATAATAGAAAAGGTCCTTTTCATTTCAAAGTGGAGGATAATGATTGGTTTAACAATTCCACAGTATGAACGTGAAGGTCACGAGGAAGAAAGTGAAGAATGAATGACTGGAGATCAAATTTACTCTTATTTTTTTTTTTAGTTTTCTGTAAAGAAAACTATCGTGCCGGCTTTGTCTGTCCGTCCGCACTTTTTTCTGTCCGCACTTTTCCCGTCCGCCCTCAGATCTTAAAAACTACCGAGGCTAGAGGGCTGCAAATTGATATGTTGATCATCCACCCTCCAATCATTAGCCATTCCAAATTGCAGCCCTCTAAGCATTCAGTCATTCTGGAAAAATCCTTCCTGTATATCTTACTTAGCTCCAAATAAAGGAGACCACAATCTCTCTCTCTCTCTCTCTCTCTCTCTCTCTCTCTCTCTCTCTCTCTCTCTCTCTCTCTCTTTTCTCTGGAGACCAGTGGCTAAACTAAACATTGAGGCTTATAAATGCGAAGGTCGTTCAAAGTCTCTCTCTCTCTCTCTCTCTCTCTCTCTCTCTCTCTCTCTCTCTCTCTCTCTCTCTCTCTCTCTCAAGGTTTTCACTAAACATCGTAGATTGTAAAATCCAGGGACGTCCAAAATCTCTCTCTCTCTCTCTCTCTCTCTCTCTCTCTCTCTCTCTCTCTCAGCGTCCAGGTAATTCCTTCCTCCAAACCTTGAAATCTCTCTTGCTTTTCTTTACAGGGGAAGTACCTGAATTTAACCACTTAGCTGAGGACAAAGACTCCTTTTAGTAAGCAATTCTTCCGGTCCTTTTACTGCTCGATATCTTACGGAGGAAAAGACGCTGGTCCCCACAGAGAGAGAGAGAGAGAGAGAGAGAGAGAGAGAGAGAGAGAGAGAGAGAGAGAGAGAGAGAGAGAGCTTAAGAACGTTCTTGGCATTTACAAGCCTCGATGTCTAGTGGAAACGCTGGTCTTCCGAGAGAGAGAGAGAGAGAGAGAGAGAGAGAGAGAGAGAGAGGCAGAAAAACACACACACACACGCACACACAAGAAACAGACAGACACACAGGAAGACAGAGAGAGAGAGAGAGAGAGAGAGAGAGAGAGAGAGAGAGAGAGAGAGAGAGAGAGAGAGAGAGAGAGAGAAAGCTTTAGAACATCCGTGGGTTTTACAAGCCTAAATGTTGAGAGGAATTTCGACACTGAATAAACATCCTTATAAAGGAATAAGAATTTTTTTTCGTGAGATCCGAACGCTTTGAAATGCCTCGACAAGAATTTTTTTTCGTGATATCCAAACGCTTTGAAATGCGTCGACAACCTAGGAAACAGATGCCGTGAAACTTACAATAAAAAAATTTTTTTTTTAGATACGGCAGGGAAAATATGTTTTTCAGAAAACAAAACTTCACTTGTGGGTCGTCATATAACGTATGTGTGTGTCCGTATATTTATCTTCATATTTGCTTCAGTGTTTTATTGAAGTCATATCGTAATCATTTGTGGGACATCTTACATATATATATATATATATATATATATATATATATATATATATATATATATATATATATTATATATATATATATATATATATTATATATATATATATATATATATATATATATATATATATATATATATATATATATATATATATATATATATATATATATATATATATATATATATATATATATATATATATATTTATTTATTTATATATATATTATATATATAAATATAAATATATAAATATATATATATATATATATATATATGTGTGTATATATTTATATACATACATACATACATAATTCTTGAAACAAATAAAATAGAAAACAAGAAATTAGACAAAAATGTATATAACTAAGCTGAGCAAATTACAGATTATGCATAATGTTGTACAGGCTTCCAATAAACAACAATAAATAATAATAATAATAATAATAATAATAATAATAATAATAATAATAATAATAATAATAATAATTCTTGAAACAAAATAGAAAAGAAGAAATTAATATAGTATATATATATATGTTTATAAAACGAAGATAATAATAATAATAATAATAATAATAATAATAATAATAATAATAATAATAATAATAATAACAATAATAATAAACAAAAGGAAAGAATGACTAAAAAAAAAGAAATAAACCAGATTATATAAATTACGTATTATGTTGTACAGGTTTCCAATACTCGCGCGCGCATTGCCCCAGACTTTAATATCCTCTGCGGATGAAATTTCAAGCAATGATTTTTTATTTTGGGAATTGAAGGCCGATGAGAGAAATTAATTACCACTGCTGATGGCTAGCTGGGCTGCCCCAGCAGATGAAAAAAAAAAATTAATTATTAATAACCCATGACGAAATTTTCGTTCCAAAAATTTGTGTAATAAAAGAAAATGATCCAGGGTTGAATTTTCCTGTGTTTTTTCTGAGAATGATTTAGAATAATTGTCTCGTTCAGTGTATGTATGTATATATGTGTGTGTATGTATGTATACATATATATATATATATATATATATATATATATATATATATATTATATATATATATTATATATATATATATATATATATATATATATATATATATATATATATATATATATATATATATATATATATTCTATATATTTGAAAGAAGTAACAGAAGGCAGTGGGAAATACAAGAAGGAGAGATCAGTTATCAGAAAAGAAAAATAAATCAACAAATTAATAAAATAAGTAGATTGCATGACATCTTCAGCAGTGGGGAGAATGTTCCACAGTCCAATGGTGTGAGGAATAAAGGACCTCTGGAATTTTGGAGAAGCTCGACACATATACTGAAAGTACACGTATGTTGTTGGTATTTTGCAGGATATAATAATATAACTTACTTTATAAACACCATCATCAAAAATGTCATCAAGACACAGTTACAGAACCTATAGGCTTAACCCTTACAGCTGTATCCCCCGTAGTGGGGTAAAGCTGCCCGTGTTCCTCATGCGGTGCACTGTAGGCATTACTTAAGGTTCTTTGCAGCTTCCCTTCGGCAGTTTTTCATCTGTTAACCATTGTGCGTTCAGATACGGTTTATTCAGGTCACAAATAATTCTTGAAAAGTCAATTTTCAGACAATTTTTCATCTTTTTAGCATTATGTGTTCAGAAACGGTTATTCAGACTACAGATAATTCTTGAAAAGTCAGTTTTCAGACATTTTTTTCAGATACACCATATTCAGGCCACAAATAATTCTTGAAAAGTCAGTTTTTAGACTTTTTTTCAGATACGCCATATTCCGTCCACAGATAATTCTTGAAAAGTCAATTTCAGACAATTTTTTCATATACGCCATATTCCGGCCACAGGTAATTCTTGAAAAGTCAGTTATCAGAAAATTTTTTCAGATACGCCATATTCCGTCCACAGATAATTCTTGAAAAGTCAATTTTCAGACAGTTTTCTCAGATGCGCCATATTCCGTCCACAGGTAATTCTTGAAAAGTCTATTTTCAGATACGCCATATATTTGCCACAGATAATTCTTGAAAAATCACCTTTTAGACAATATTTTTCAGATACGCCATATTCCGCCCACAGATAATTCTCGAAAAGTCGCCTTCCAGACAATATTTTTCAGATACGCCATATTCCGTTCACAGGTAATTCTTGAAAAGTCTGTTTTCAGATACGCCATATATTTGCCACAGATAATTCTTGAAAAATCACCTCTCAGACGATATTTTCCAGAAACGCCATATTCCGGCCACAGGTAATTCTCGAAAAGTCGCCTTCCAGACAATATTTTTCAGATACGCCATATTCCGTTCACAGGTACAATATTTTTCAGAAATATTCCGTCTGTTTTTTCAGATACGCCATATATTTGCCACAGATAATTCTTGAAAATCACCTTTAGACGATATTTTCCAGAAACGCCATATTCCGGCCACAGGTAATTCTCGAAAAGTCGCCTTCCAGACAATATTTTTCAGATACGCCATATTCCGTTAATTCTCGAAAAGGTAATTCTTGAAAAGTCTGTTTTCAGATACGCCATATATTTGCCAGATACGCCAGATAATTCTTGAAAAATCAGATAATATTCCGCCCACAGATAATTCTCGAAAATCACCTTCTCAGACGATATTTTCCAGAAACGCCATATTCCGGCCACAGGTAATTCTCGAAAAGTCGCCTTCCAGACGGTTTTATCATCCGTTTTCGTATCACGCTCTCCCTCTAAAAGTCAAACCTGATCCATTATGCAAGGAAAGTCTCCCCGTCGTCGGTACAGCGCGGGAGAAAGCTCGTTTCTCTTGGCCATTTTCTCTTTCTCCGCTAGCTAGCAGCAGTCTGCTTGCCTTGGCCTCGACAAAGGGGATGGGGTTTGGGGGAGAGTTCGAAAAGGCAATGCAACACTTTTATAGCTTGTTTTAAGGTATCTCGATAATGATGATAAAGGGGCGTTGTTGCCCAGCGCTTGGGTACTGAAACGGCCTCAGCGTTTATTTTGTAGACGAATTGCACGAATTGTATTTTCCATATTATTATTATTATTATTATTATTATTATTATTATTATTATTATTATTATTATTCTGGGTTCATCTTCAGTTGGAAACTGAAGATGAACCCACGTTAAAGTTCGAAACCTCATCCGTTTTGTACATTTTTATAAAGTCATACATTCTAGTGATACATCATTGTGGACCTTATACAAAATTACTCCTATTCCCTTGGCATTGAGAGTTCTCCATTATTATTATTATTATTATTATTATTATTATTATTATTATTATTATTATTATTATTATTATTCTTCGTTTTAACGTGCTTTTATACCCATTTTTATATGGGGATAATGATGATAAAGCACGGCGCCTTCTTTGAAGGACTTTGATTTATTTTGGGGTAGGCCTTGTAACCTCGACCGGCTGCCCTGCCTGACATCGCTTAGACCCCGGTACCGAACGTGTAGGCTACATGTATTACCGAAACCCCGCTCCCTTCCTCCCAGCAGCACGAGGAGAACTGGGCGGGTAGTCCGACAGTTCGAGACGTTTGAGGTGTCTGTTATGTTTTTAGAAGATGTTGGAGTGGCTTTGTTTATGTGTGTATTAGTCTGTAACATCCATTTGCTTTCAGCAAATTATTATCCGTTGATTACATACGTAATCCCGGGATGTCTACACGGATAGCAAAGTTTCCGCCTCTGACTGGTCGGCTGCGGGGATTATTATTATTATTATTCACGTGAACCCTATTCGTTTGGAACAAGCCCACCACAGGGGGCCACTGATTTGAAATTCAAGCTTCCAAAGAATATGTTGGCGTTCATTTGAAAGAAGCAACGGAAGATAATAGGAAATGCAGAAAGAAGAGATTAGTTATTATAAAAGTAAAAAATTATTTAAACAAATTAATAAATAAATAGATAAAAATTTAAGTAAACTATTAAAATACAAGGAGGTTTATTTTGGGACAATAATGCATTGCATCTTCGCTTGAACTAATGAAGTTCTAGTTGCATAAAATCCTCTATAGGGAGACTCTTCCACAATCCAACGGTGTAAGGGATAAATGATAAGAATAAATGACGACAGTAATGAGAGCTGATAAAAAAAAAAAAAACAACAAAGGACTATCAGATAAAAAAAAAAAAAAATTCGCGAAAAAAAACTCGCCACAAAAACGCTTTGAATAGTCTGCATAATTCGTCGGTTCTCGTCCTGTTTAATTCCTTTATTTTTCGTGCCAGTTTTATTATGTAACTCTACTTTTGATGCAGATAATGAAATTGCGCGCCGGAATGATTTTTGCGGTTTTATTTAGGGGCGGAGGTGGGGCTCCGAATAATTGGTCTTTGTTCATGATATATTAGGCGGTCCAAGTTGAGTTGTGGATTTCTAAAAGCTTTTAGCAACTGTGTCTGTATCGGGAGAGGTATACAGTACTTATACAGTTACAGTTCATTCAATACATGCATATAGCATTCATTACGTGTATATATATATATATATATATATATATATATATATATATATATATATATATATATATATATATATATTGATAGATAGATAGATAGATAGTTATACAGTTACAGTTCATTCATTACATGCATATAGCATTCAGTGCATGCATAAATATAGATCGATAGATAGGTAGATAGTTATACAGTTACAGTTCATGCATTACATGCATATAGACAGATAGATAGATAGTTATTCACAGTTACAGTTCATTCATTACATGCATTTAACATTATACATTACATTCATGCATACATATATATATATATATTATATATATATTATATTTAACATATTATATATATATATATATATAGATCGATAGATAGATAGATAGTTATACAGTTACAGTTCGTTCATTACATACATATAGCACTCATTACATGCATATATATAGATCGATAGATAGGTAGATAGTTATACAGTTACAGTTCATTCGTTACATGCATATAGATAGATAGATAGGTAGGTAGATTTATTGACCACAAAATTACAGCGTTCATAAATACAAAAGATTCAAAACTACAGTATTTTCGTATCTTACGAGAGATAAAGAAGGATTCGGAACTTGCTGCCTTCTTCTTTGTTCGTTCTCACCTTGTAATATTAAAGAATAATATTTGGAAAAAGTCTTATATATATACTTTCGCCTTGTCATGACGTAATTAAAACTTGGCTAAATTTTCCCTCGGTATAAATAATGGAAAATTACTTATACAAAACCAAAAATAAAATGAGAGAAATAAAGTCTTTATGAGTAAAAAAAGCCACAATGATATAACTGATAAACGTATTTTTCAAGATACAAAAAAAATTTACAAAAAAGGATAAATTTTTTTTTTGTATCTTGAAAAATACAGTTTATCAATTACATTATTGCGGATTTTTTACTCATCACTTTCGATCACTACATAGTGAAGCATCACAGATCATAAAGTCTTTCCTTCGCTTCTAAAAATCTAAAAGTCTAAAAAAAAAAAAAAAGTCTGGAGATTCCCAAATGAAGCCATTCGGTAATGACGCTAAATCCCAGATGCAGTATAATTCCAGCCTTTGGAGTCGTTCTAATTTTACTCCAACTTCTGTTGTGGGACGAAACGGTTCCTGGAAGGGAAATGAAATGGAACTTTTCCACTTCAATTTAAACTTGACGACGGTGTTTCTTTTAATACTCCGACAATCGGGCAAATAAATGGAGAGAGAGAGAGAGAGAGAGAGAGAGAGAGAGAGAGAGAGAGAGAGAGAGAGAGAGAGATTACTTGCTCAAAAATATGTCTGTAAGTACTTGCAATTTGCCGGCAGTTGCTGATGTATTTCAATTTGAGGGTCACGGTACTATATGCGTAATAGATGGATCAGCTAACGGCGGCCGTTCTTTGTTGAGTGTGCATTACGAAGGAGTTTGATATTATATATATATATATATATATATATATATATATATATATATATATATATATATATATATATATATATATATATATATATATATATATATATATGTATGTATGTATGTATATATATATATATATATATATATATATATATATATATATATATATATATATATATATATATACATATACATATAAGTATACATATCCCAGAGAGCATTTAATTAGGGAGCCTTCAATTTCCTGCGCGGCTGAAAACTCAATAAATCGTATTTTATTTCTCATTTTCACATCGGAAGACGAAGAGAAATTAATTTCCTTTGCTCCGCTGCAGCGAATTAAAAAAAAAAAAGGTGATTTAGTTCCGAAAATAAAAAAGAAAATAAAAAAAACCGTCAAATAAACTGGAAGTGCCAAAACTTTGCCAATAAGGGTTAAAGATTTGTGTTTTTTTTAAATTATCATCTCTCTCTCTCTCTCTCTCTCTCTCTCTCTCTCTCTCTCTCTCTCTCTCTCTCTCATTTGTTCTCAAAGAATCTTAGACTGAAAGGAGAATAAAAGTGATGATGTATTTGGGAAATGATTAAGATCTTGATTTGCGGAATAAATATACTTTATATATATATATATATATATATATATATATATATATATATATATATATATATATATATATATATATATATATATATATATTATGTAAAATCATTCATATATGCACAAACATTTTGTATATATATATATATATATATTATTATTATTATTCATTCCTCAGTTTCATTGGTCTCTGCAATTTACATTCACAATCCCCAGATCAGTACTGGATCATCTGCATGCGTTAGTTATTTCCATCAATGCTGCTGTCTTTATTGTGAGTTATTGCATTAATCCATCCACAAGAAGACGTA
>NC_089788.1:1070501-1085501 GCF_040412425.1 Macrobrachium rosenbergii | reverse complement strand
TATATTGATCATCCACCCTCCAATCAACAAACATACCAAATTGCAGCCCTCTAACCTCAGTAGTTTTTATTTTATTTAAGGTTAAAGTTAGCCATAATCATGCGTCTGGCAACGATATAGGACAGGCCACCAACGGGCCGTGTTAAAGTTTCATAGGCCGCGGCTCATACAGTATTACACCGAGACCACTTAAAAATAGATCTATTTTGTTGACCATGATTATACGACGTACAGAAAACTCGATTGCGCTGAAGAAACTTCGGTGCATTTTTTGCATGTCACTCTCGATTTCCGTTCCAGCGCTGAATGACCTCATCATCATAGGTCTCAGCGCTTGGCCTTTGTCCTGGATTCTGTATTCCAGTCTGGATTCTGTATTCCAGTTCCAGTCCAGCTACATTGCTACCGTGCCTCGCTTGCTCACTCTGGTGAGGTTTTTAGGCCTATACTAATTGTTTTAAGAGTCTACCTTAAGTAGGCAACGAATTATTATTCGTTAATAAAAGGGAGGGAGGGAGTGTATTAGCATAAATCACTTTCATAAGTCCTTATTTTGCATAATGAAATCAGTAATGGTATGTCTGATAATTGCTCGCCTCTCAAATTATTATTATTATTATTATTATTATTATTATTATTATTATTATTATTATTAGAATGGCCATCTGGATGATGTTAGGTTTGTTTTTAGTTAGAATGGCCAACCTGGATGATGTTATTATTTTTATTATTATTATTATTATTATTATTATTATTATTATTATTATTATTATTATTATTATTATTGTAAAATTAGGAAAAAGACCTTCTTTAATACAGGTTTTATTAAACAAAATGGCAGTTTCAGCAGCATTTATTTTATATAGTAAACGCTCAGTTCGTCTTATCAATTGCTTTTCTTGCTTGCAACCATTCCAGCGCAAGAAAAGCAATTGATAAGACGAACTGAGCGTTTACTATATAAAATAAATGCTGTTGAAACTGGCATTTTGTTTAACAAAACCTGTATTATTATTATTATTATTATTATTATTATTATTATTATTATTATTATTATTATTATTATTATTATTATTATTATTCCTCTCCTCTCCTCTTCCGATATGTATACATCATTCCAGCGATAAAAATACCTTAAAATTCCCAGTTAATGCAAAACAAAGCAGTTTAATTTGAAAGGAAAATCAAAAGGAGAGATATATATAATATGCAACGTTTCATGATTTATATATTTTATGCTAATGATGAAATATAGACGACGGGAAATGATAAATAAGGAATTGTAATAATTATTATTAATAACTGAAGTTTTCAATTTGATTTGCCAAGTTCATTTAATGGATAATTCAGGGACCGTATCTCTCTCTCTCTCTCTCTCTCTCTCTCTCTCTCTCTCTCTGGAATTTAATGTTAAGCTGGTAATTATTAAGGCCGTATATTAACACCTCTCATAGGTCTTAATCTTTTTTTTTAACTAAAAATGATGATTCATCTCTCTCTCTCTCTCTCTCTCTCTCTCTCTCTCTCTCTCTCTCTCTCTCTCTCTCTCTCTCTCTCCAAAATGTTTTATTCTCTCTCTCTCTCTCCCTCCCCCTCTCCAAACTTTTTTTTTCTCTCTCTCTCTCTCTCTCTCTCTCTCTCTCTCTCTCTCTCTCTCTCTCTCTCTCTCTCTCAGAATGTTTTATTCTCTCCCTCTCTCCAAATTGTTTTATTCCCCCCTCTCTATCTCTCCAAAATGTTTCATTCCTCTCTCTCTCTCTCTCTCTCTCTCTCTCTCTCTCTCTCTCTCTCTCTCTCTCTCTCTCTCTCTCTCTCGACTTCTCAGCGAGTGTATTCTTTCTGTTATGGAGGCTGAGATACGACAGCATTTATTATCCATATCTTTGCTTCTGCATACACACACCAGAGAGAAACTGCAGCAGGAATAATCTCTCTCTCTCTCTCTCTCTCTCTCTCTCTCTCTCTCTCTCTCTCTCTCTCTCTCTCCCTGTTCGCCTCGCTGTCGTCTTTGTTCCCGATCTAATTTGCATTTTATTTCATTACGACAAAACGTAAATTACCTTATTTGCATTTGTAAATCGCCCCGGTGTTTGTAGAGATACGTGTATGCGTGTGTGTGTGTGTAGGCAGTTGTGTGTATGTGTGTTTGTGAACGACCATAAGCAGCTGTATGATTCGGATAATGTCCTGCTTTCTCTCTCTCTTTCTCTCTCTCTCTCTCTGAATATATATATATATATATATATATATATATATATATATATATATATATATATATATATATATAGAGAGAGAGAGAGAGAGAGAGAGAGAGAGAGAGAGAGAGATAAATAATATATATATATATATATATATATATATGTAAATATTAATGTGTACTTATATATACACACATATATACACACATACATACATACATACATACATACGTACATATACATATTACTGTTTCAGAAGGAATCCCACACCCATCCTAGACAAATCTTCTTAAGAATAAGCTTCCTGCAAAGGAAGAATAGAGGCTGTAGCGAAGATGGTTAAACGGGAGATGGTGTAAATGTGTGGATGAAGAAAGAATGAATGATGGAAATTGAATGATATTTTACATTTTTCATTAAAAATTATTTTTCTTTCCTTCTTCTTTTTCATTGTTTGTTTTGGACTGGTAATTCTCGTCGAGTCTTTATAGTTCGAGTGGGTATATTTGTTGAGAGAGAGAGAGAGAGAGAGAGAGAGAGAGAGAGAGAGAGAGAGAGAGAGAGAGAGAGAGAGAGCTGCAACATTGAGATACAGCTTTTGGATAAGAGAGAAAGAGAGGGTTCTTGGAGAAGAGAGAGAGAGAGAGAGAGAGAGAGAGAGAGAGAGAGAGAGAGAGAGAGAGAGCTGCAACATTGAGATACAGCTTTTGGATAAGAGAGAGAGAGAGGGTTCTTGGATAAGAGAGAGAGAGAGAGAGAGAGAGAGAGAGAGAGAGAGAGAGAGAGAGAGAGAGAGAGAGCAGCTGCAACATTGAGATACAGCTTTTGGATAAGAGAGAAAGAGAGGGTTCTTGGATAAGAGAGAGAGAGAGAGAGAGAGAGAGAGAGAGAGAGAGAGCTGCAACATTGAGATACAGCTTTTGGATAAGAGAGAGAGAGAGGGTTCTTGGATAAGAGAGAGAGAGGTTCTTGGATAAGAGAGAGAGAGAGAGAGAGAGAGAGAGAGAGAGAGAGAGAGAGAGAGAGAGAGAGAGCAACATGCAGTTACGGCTACTGAAATAATACAGCTTTTAGATGAGAGAGAGAGAGAGAGAGAGAGAGAGAGAGAGAGAGAGAGAGAGAGAGAGAGAGAGGCCTCAAGCTGTTGTTTTGATCAGATAAACTTTATTAAACTGAGAGAGAGAGAGAGAGAAAGAGAGAGAGATGGTTTTTATTGATTCAGGAGAAAACATGACATATTTAATGGTTTAATTATTTCCTATGTAGTATTATTATTATTATTATTTTTTTTTTGGTCTATCACAGTCATCCTATTCGACTGGGTGGTTTTTATAGAGTGGGGTTCCGGGTTGCATCCTGCCTCCTTAGGAGTCCATCACTTTTCTCACTATTTGCGCTGTTTCTGCCTGAGTCCTGGAGCTACTTCGGCACCTAGTCTTTCCAGATTCCTTCCCAGGGATCTTGGGATCGTGCCTAGTGTTCCTATGATTATGGGTACAATTTCCAGTGGCATATTCCATATCCTTCTTATTTCGATTTTCAGGTCTTGATACTTATCAATCTTTTCTATTTCTTTCTCTCCTTCTCTCTCTCTCTCTGTGTATACTCTTCTTATGGAGAATCCCTCTCTCTCTCTCTCTCTCTCTCTCTCTGTCTCTCTCACAAACTGACTGTTGGAGTATGAAAAATCACCGAAGATAAGTTTAGATTAAGGCGGAAAAGTTCTGAACTTTCGCGTGGATTGGGTCGACTCGCAGTATAAAGTTCTGGAGGCCAAATTAGAAAGCCTGGAATTTCAGATTCTTCCACCTCCGGGCGATTATTTGTACCAGAATGACCTTATTTAATGACCTTATTTACGAGGGCCAGCGAAGTTTTGCCTCCTAAGCAGATAAGATGAATACTGCGCGTATATATAACAGATGTTCTTCTGCGTTTTATCTTTTTCTTTCATTTTTTGAAAGAGACTCGAAGGTAAAATAACTTAGCGTGACTTGAATGAAACTAGATATTAAATTGTTTTGGCATTTAGGTCATTTCGATTAAAATTTCATGTAAAATAAGGGAGAATGCTACTCAGGACTTTGCAAAGTTCTTGATATTGGAATAAAAAAAGGAGAATGCTACTTAGGACTTTGCAAAGTCCTTGATATTGGAATGAGGACCGTATTTTATAACTGAATTCCATGAAAAGTTAAACATGCTTACCAATGTAATGACTATTTTTTTGTATGATTTTTTTTTTATTATCGGTAATGGTGATCTGCAAATAGCAGATATTGTGACCGAAATTCTGCTCGCTGTTTATTGAACTATTTAACAATCGAGAACCATATATATATATATATATATATATATATATATATATATATATATATATATATATATACATACACACGTGTTTGTGTGTATATATATTTTATGTATATCTAATATAATATATACACACACATATAAAGCTGCATGATGGCAAGCAACTCACAGCCGCAGGCAAAAAGCGAGGACCCCATGGCAACATGGATTACCTGTCCCCAAAACACCGGCGGGCGAATAGAAACAGCGTGGATATTGATAAAATACACTGGAAGGTCGTTTCTATAAATATGTCAAGTCAGATCTCTTCATCGAGCTGAAACTACACTGCGTTGCTTGGTGATTTTTCATTTCGATGGCGCACATGCCTGAGCACTTGTTCGTGTTTTTGGCCGCCGTGGATTTTTGTGACGTCACAAAAATTGATATATGGATATATGTATGTATGTGTGTATATATACGTATATATATATAAATGTTTATATATTATATAAGTGTATATATATATATATATATATATATATATATATATATATATATATATATATATATATATATATATATTCTTACAGATCATACTCTTCAGAGAGTTGGAATTTACGTGTCTCATTGTTACCTGTAATCACCCATGATGCTTATCTCCACCTGTAACCCCTTAGAAATGAGAGAGAGAGAGAGAGAGAGAGAATGTCATTCCTTCACATGATTCCATGGGATTCTCATTGATAGAATACGAGAATGTACTCCTTGAAGTTTGTGTTTATGTCTAAAAACAAGAAAGAATGCGCAGAAGTTTCTTTGGCAAAATCGAGTTTTCTGTACAGCCGCTACAGCGTATAACCAGGCCACCGAAAATAGATCTATCTTTCGGTGGTCTCGGTATAATGCTGTATGAGCCGCGGCCCATGATACTTTAACCACGGCCTGTTGGTGGCCTTTCCTGTATCGTTGCCAGAAGCACGATTATGGCTAATTTTAACCTTAATAAATAAAATAAAAACTACTGAGGCTGGAGGGCTGCAATTTGGTATGTTTGGCGATTGGAGGGTGGATGATCAACATACCAATTTGCAGTCCTCTAGCCTCAGTAGTTTTTAAGATCTGAGGGCGGACAGAAAAAGTGAGGACGGACAGACAAGCATACACAAGGGATCAACACAGTCAATGACAAGAAGTTCACAGAAGCACAGTCTGTCTGACACATGCCAAATTTAATGTGACAGCAACATTCACTTATGTTCACTTTCCAGGTCACACGCTTTAATTCGCGAAACCTGCGCTGGACACAACAAGGCCAAGAGAAAGAGAAGGTTTGCTCACTTCCCCCCAAATCCCCCCATGTGGGCGGAGCTTTGTCTACCTCCTTATTGCGTCACCAGGTGAATTTCCGTGATGAGCAGGTACCTCTGAGAGACGTCATCGCCTACGTAGTTAGCCCTGGTGGGAGGCGACTCCACCCAGTTGGGTTGACCTCTCTCTCTCTCTCTCTCTCTCTCTCTCTCTCTCTCTCTCTCCTTGGGGACACAACACTTCGCCCAATGCAACTTTCGGATGTTTGAAAAACACTTATCAGCGCGAATATTCCCACCTTTCGCTTCCACCCTATCTTATAACTGAAGCCACAGCGAATTAGGGCTAAATGTATTTTGCCCTCTTGCTGTACCGCCTTTCATTTTCTTTCTTCCATCTTACTTTCCACCTTCTTCTAACAATTTTTATAGTGCAGCTGCTAGGTTTTCCTCCTGTTACACCTTTGTAACCTTCTACTCTCAATTTTCCTTTCAGCGCTGAGTAACCTCACAGGGCCAGCCCTAGGAGAGATGTTAACCAGCTCAGTGGTCTGGTTAAACTAAGATATACTTAAGGACCCAGCGCATGGCCTCCGGCCTAAATTGTACATTCTGTCCTGAACATATTCTGCAGAAGGTAATACTGCGATGCACTCCAAGGTACTGAAGTACTTTTTATAAACGCCAAAGCTTCGAAGAGCAGCGATAATTGTGTAGCACTTGCTTGTCTAGAGCGACTGAAGTGAATGGTGACAAGAGCAGTCGAAAGCGGAGGTGCCAGTTCGTAAATTTCCCTTTGTTTTTGTCGCTTTCAGCCAGTGTCGAATGCAGCTGGTCTGCTTGCGAGGTCATGATTGCTCCCGAGGCGTCATGGCAACTTCGCAACGTAAACAGAGTTAAAAGGGAAGGTATTCCTTCACCACGAATGTTCTCGAATATTTATCCCTTTTATGTTCTTCATTTTCTGTATTTATGCGGTTGTGTTCCACAGTCAGTTGAGTGGGGTACTAGTTCTGTCGTATCCTTGACGGGTACATTTATAAGAATGTGCATAAAATTAGTAGACTTTGTAAGTTGATATGGTCTGATATTTTGAATAAATAACTCCGCTAGATGCCATCCAGTTTCAGTGAGGTCCTGTTAGTAATTGTATTAATGCACAGAACAATTGTGCAAGTGATAAAGTTAATGTATATGTATATATATATATATATATATATATATATATATATATATATATATATATATATATATATATATATATTATATTATATATATATGTGAGGATGTGTGTGTGTATTTATGCGGCCCTTGTTTGCGTATATGTATACAGCTTGTAGTCAAACATTTATCATACATCAAGCATAAATTTTATGAAGCATCAAATGGAAATATCCGAAACTCGTTTCACGTTCAGCTGATATTGATTCCGACGTTCCAACATTGTCAGAGATCGCATGCTATACTAGTTCTTCCTGAACGGCATGAAATACGCGTTTGATTCCGGACTGGAATTCAACCAATACCTCAGCAAATTTGCAGCGCATACGGAAGTAATAACAGCATTTCAGATATGGACCTGTTATGTAACAGAGGCCGTATTTTTCTGTTAGCACATGTTAATTAAAATAAACATGTCGGAATTATTCGCGTCATTTTGTACCGACGGGAATATGTTTCCCAGTGTTAGTTGCACAACCAGGAATATTTGTCAGTTGTGCATTTGAATCGCACATTCTCTTTCTCTCTCTCTCTCTCTCTCTCTCTCTCTCTCTCTCTCTCTCTCTCTCTCTCTCTCTTTCTATATATATATATATATATATATATATATATATATATATATATATATATATATATATATATATATATATTATATCAGTATCGGGACGGAGTACTGAGATGTCAGTATCTGAGCGCCGCCAGGTATTGGGTACCTGATTCCTTCCTCGGCAGGATATTGAGGACCACCTCGTCTGTTTCGGCAGGTCGCCTGAGCTCGGCTGTTTATACTGTACAGCCTCGTCTGTTTCGGCAGGTCGCCTGAGCTCGGCTGTTTGTACTGTACAGCCTCGTCTGTTTTGGCAGGTCGCCTGAGCTCGACTGTTTGTACTGTACAGCCTCGTCTGTTTCGGCAGCTCACCTGAGCTCAGCTGTTTGTACAGCCTCGTCTGTTTCGGCAGCTCACCTGAGCTCAGCTGTTTGTACAGCCTCGTCTGTTTTGGCAGGTCGCCTGAGCTCGTCTGTTTGTACTGTACAGCCTCGTCTGTTTCGGCAGCTCACCTGAGCTCAGCTGTTTGTACAGCCTCGTCTGTTTCGGCAGGTCGCCTGAGCTCGTCTGTTTGTACTGTACAGCCTCGTCTGTTTCGGCAGCTCACCTGAGCTCAGCTGTTTGCGCAGCCTCGTCTGTTTCGGCAGGTCGCCTGAACTCGTCTGTCTGCACAGCCTCGTCTGTTTCGGCAGCTCGCCTGAGCTCGGCTGTTTGTACAGCCTCGTCTGTTTCGGCAGCTCGCCTGAGTTTGTGAGTTACCTACAACCTTGTCCTTGTCTGCACCCTCGTCTGAGTGTGTGGCCTTGACCGCACACTCGTCTGAGTGTGTGGCCTTGTCCGCACACTCGTCTGAGTGTGTGGCCTTGACCGCACACTCGCCTGAGTGTGTGGCCTTGTCTGCGTGTGTAGCCTCGTCTGGGCGTGTGGCCTTGTCTGTTCCGGCAGCTCGCCTGTGCTGTTGGTAATCTGCTGTTTGCAGCATCGCTGTTTCGGCAGCTAGCCTGTGTTATTGCCATGGTTTGATTTGTGGTGTTTTTTCCTGTCATGTTTCTAGAGGTTGTTAGCCCTGTTGTGGTTATTGCTATTTTTCCTGTTGTGACAAAAATATCACAACATTTGAAAGAGTCTTATCGCCTGTTGTGTATAATTGTGCAATGTATACCTTTCGTTTGGTGTTCTCTAACATTCCAGTGTTAGTGTTTTGCAGGAATAATGTCTGTTTAAGCTCGCCTCAATAATGCTGTTGCTCGCACAGCGATTGTTTTGGACGGTTGCTTTTGTATTTTGCTTTCGCTTTGTCTGAAAATTCAAATATAATTGTTGGACTCGTTTGTTTTGCACGTTTTTTTACTGACTCTGTTTAAAGTAATTTTTTGTGCTACTCACGTGTCTGTATTGATTTGGTCATTTATTTGCCGACTCGTTTTCTTTGACTTTAGTAATTGTCAGATTTTCATGTCCATTCAGCTAATGACTCACTTGTATAAATGTAAGTTCTGTGAATTTTGTCAATTATAAATTATCTTTAAGGTCACCATTTTTTGTATTGTTTAGCGCCATCCTCCTTTTGCCTGCCTCGATTTCTGCCAATTTTTCCCAGTCCCGTTCTTTCTGTTTTTAAAGAAGCTGTCGAACCCAAAAAGGGTTCGTGACGAATATATATAATGTATATTTATGTATATATGTATATATTTCTTCCTACACGATATACAAACCGCCGGTCCTTTACTTAAGGAATTACTTATAGCGGAGCTGGAAATAATTTTAATGTAAAGCACCTCAGGTTTGTATAGTTAGGAAAAATACAATTTACTTTTAAAAATTGTGATATATACATGTATATATATGTATGTATATTATATATGCACATATATAATATACATACATATATATATGTATATTATATATACACATATGTATATTTATATGAATGTCCACAACGAAATAACGTGTTATAAAACTTACTTATGTACAGAAAATCTATATACGTAAAATACGCTTGCATTTTGTTCCTGAAATGCATTATAGAGAATACCCCTTCGCTAGTTGTATGAAAGCTCTAAAAGGAAAGCTCCAGGAACACAGTTCGAGACTCTGTCAGTGCAGAGAGTTTTGTGACGGCTTCGTCTGTCCGTCCGCACTTTTTCTGTCTGCCCTCAGATCTTCAAAACTACTGAGGCTAGAGGGCTGCAAATTGGTATGTTGATCATCCACCCTCCAATCATCAAACATACCAAATTGCAGCCCTCTAGCCTCGGTAGTTTTTATTTTATTTAACGTTAAGGTTAGCCGGGATCGTGCGTCTGGCAGCGCTTTCCGGAGGCCGGCGACGGATTTTCATTCGACTGCATCTGGGGAGGAGTAACTGAGCGTTGCGAGGTCGTACCGTCGTAGCTGATAGTTTTGTACAGCATTATACGCTGTAGAGAAAATTCGCCGCATTTATTATTTTTTTTAATTGTTTTTAGGAAATATATTTTCAAAATTGTTTTTAGGAAATATATATCAAAATTCTTTTTAGTAGATATATTTTCAAAACTGCCATCCTTATTACGAAAAACGACTAAGGTTTCGGAGAGAGAGAGAGAGAGAGAGAGAGAGAGAGAGAGAGAGAGAGAGAGAGAGAGAGAGAGAGAGAATAATCTGAACTGTATGAAGATTAGATGCATATTTGGTTCCATTACTGTCTCCAACTCATTTGGTTTAAAATCACAAGGTGAGTATGTAATAAATTTTTACTTTTATCATACGCTAGGCTTTTATTTATTTATTTTTTCTTCTACGTATAAAGAAGAAAAAATGAATAATTAAATAAAAGCCTAGAGAATATAAATTGAACAAAAGTTTATCTATTAATTACTTTGCAATCATGAATCAAATGAGGTTAAGAGTATAAAGGAACCAAACATATATCTAATCTTTATTAAGTTCAAAA
Source organism: Macrobrachium rosenbergii (assembly GCF_040412425.1). Taxonomy (NCBI): domain Eukaryota; kingdom Metazoa; phylum Arthropoda; class Malacostraca; order Decapoda; family Palaemonidae; genus Macrobrachium; species Macrobrachium rosenbergii. The sequence goes on along the minus strand of NC_089788.1, from coordinate 1,074,998 downwards.
CCCCCCCTTCTCCCTCTCTCTCTCTCTCTCTCTCTCTCTCTCTCTCTCTCTCTCTCTCTCTCTCTCTCGGAAAGTTTCTTTTCCGAGAGAGAGAGAGAGAGAGAGAGAGAGAGAGAGAGAGAGAGAGAGAGAGAGAGAGCTGGAAAAATGAAAAATGTATCAGTTTTTCCAGGTCACAGAAGTCCTTGAATGCATGTTTCCCGAATTGTTGTATACATGCAAAACGAAATTGAAATCCGATTTTCGGTAACAAAAAGTCAGCTTTTGTTTTTGTTTTCGTTTTGTTTCCATCGTTAAAACTCTGGCGTTCACAAGAAAGTCGGTGGATTTTCATTTGGTCATATATATGTATGTATATATATATATATATATATATATATATATATATATATATATATATATATATATATATATATATATATATATATATATATATATATATTTATATATATGTATATATATATATATATGTATATATAAATTTTCATTTGTATGCATACATGTATATATGGATGTATAAACAATTATAATCACATTTGATGCGTGATTTTTACATATCAAGACACTATAAGGAAGAGATGAAAGAAATTGTTTGTAAATCCTAACCGGTTTCGCCTCCATTGTTGAGCCATCTTCAGAGTAACACACATATATATATATATATATATATATATATATATATATATATATATATATATATATATATATATATATATATATATATATACATATGCCCTCATGAGGGTTTTATGCCGTCGGCGGGTGTCATCTCTAAGTGGTCACCCGTCCGATGGCTGACCACAAACTAGCAGCGTTGCGTTTGCATCAAATATTTTTTCTAGTAATATTTAGATGGGAAATATTTTCCTGAGTAGATAAAATGTCATTTTTAAGCCCAACGATTCAGATATGTTGGAAATTGGGAAGGCTGTAATGAATGAAGTTGTTATAGAAGAACATCTTTGAAGATAAAGCATGAAATGATTGAAAGATAATTGCAAGATAATAATGACTTATAAAATGAAGACGAATGATCTAGATTATTTATACTTTAAACGTCATAACGAGAATAATACGTTCTTGCACGAAGTGACTTTTCGAGTTCCTCCTTCGGATCTTCATGTTAATTTTCTGTCTGTAGGCATTACTCAAGGTTCTTTGCAGCTTCCTAACTCCTATAACCCCTTTCGTTCCTTTAATGTACCTCCTTTCATATTCTCTTTCTTCCATCTTACACTCCTTAACCTCTCCTAACAATTGATTAATATTTTTCTCAGCGTCGAATGACCTCATCATAGCTCCTAGCGCTTATTAGCCTTTGACCTAGATTTTATACTGCAATTCCAGCTGGTTGGATTTTTATAAATTCTTGGTGTCTTTTAACCTAAAGATTATTTAATATTCAAAGGGACGACCCGCTTCAACCAATGATCACTCCCTCCGTTAGACAGAAATGCAATTATAACCTCTCCAGCATCAGACCTCATGGGTCGTTTCAAATTGCAGCAGCTTCTGCTGCTGTTTCTGCTGTAAGAGACTGTCACCGGAGCTAATTATCCGGCAATTAAGGCTTAATCATCTCGATGATCAAAGGGTCTAATTAGCCATACAGCGGAGTGTCACGTACTTTGGAAGGTGTTTACTTATTCATTCTACCGGACCTTCCTCTGGAGGTTCCGGAAAATCCGTGATGATACAATTTGAATTGGAAAAGCGGCTGGCGTAATATAGATGACTGAACTGGAAAAGCAGCTGGCGTAATATGGATGACTGAACTGGAAAAGCAGGTGGCGTAATATAGATGACTGAACTGGAAAAGCAGCTGGTGTGATATAGATGACTGAACTGGAAAAGTAGCTGGCGTAATATAGATGACTGAACTGGTGGAAAAGCAGCTGACGTAATATAGATGACTGAATTGGAAAAGCAGCTGGTGTGATATAGATGACTGAACTGGTGGAAAAGCTGGAAATAGACAACTGCCTGGCGTAATATAGATGACTGAACTGGAAAAGCAGCTGGCGTGATATAGATGACTGAACTGGAAAAGCGGCTGACTTAATATAGATGACTGAACTGGAAAAGCAGCTGGCGTGATAAACTGAACTGGAAAAAGCTGGCGGAGCTGGAAAAGCAGCTGGCGTGATATAGATGACTGAACTGGAAAAGCAGCTGGTGTGATATAGATGACTGAACTGGAAAAGCAGCTGGCGTAATATAGATGACTGAACTGGAAAAGCAGCTGGTGTGATATAGATGACTGAACTGGAAAAGCAGCTGGCGTGATATAGATGACTGAACTGGAAAAGCAGCTGGCGTAATATAGATGACTGAACTGGAAAAGCAGCTGGCGTGATATAGATGACTGAACTGGAAAAGCAGCTGGCGGAGTATAGATGACTGAACTGGAAAAGCAGCTGGCGTGAACTGGAAAAGCAGCTGGCGTGATATAGATGACTGGAAAAGCTGGCGTAAAGATGACTGAACTGGAAAAGCAGCTGGCGTAATATAGATGACTGAACTGGAAAAGCAGCTGGCGTAATATAGATGACTGAACTGGAAAAGCAGCTGGCGTAATATGGATGACTGAACTGGAAAAGCAGCCGGCGTAATATAGATGACTGAACTGGAAAAGCAGCTGGCGTAATACGGATGACTGAACTGGAAAAGCAGCTGGTGTGATATAGATGACTGAACTGGAAAAGCAGCTGGTGTGATATAGATGACTGAACTGGAAAAGCAGCTGGTGTGATATAGATGACTGAACTGGAAAAGCAGCTGGCATAATTACGTCATTTAAAGAGTTAGGACACAATGATTTAAAGCATCAAATATTCTTAATGTTCCCCGGATGAGGGTTAGTGTCGTCAGTGCACCTCACTCGGTACACTTTAGGCATCACTCAAGGTTCTTTGCGGCGTCCCTTAGGCCACTAGTTGGAACCCCTCTCATTCCTTTTACTTTTTAATACATTTTCTCTCTCTTCCATCTTACTTTCCTTAGCCTTCTAACATTTATTTCGTAGTGCGCAGTTGCACTATGAAATGGAATATGAAATTTAGGCCAAAGGCCAATAAGCGCTGGGACCTGTGAGGTCATTCAGCGCTGAAAGGGAAATTGAGAGTAAAAAGGTCTGAAAGGTGTAACAAGAGGAAAACCTTGTAACTGCAAAAGGTTTTCCTCTTGTTACACCTTTCAGGCCTTTTTATTGCTCTCAATTTCCCCTTTCAGAGTTTCTCCCCCCTGGCTCAAGTAATATGAGCTCTTTAGGTGAGCAAAATTAATGCATATTAGATGTTTCATTAATTGCGGTATTTGACGAAATATAAACAGACTGACAGACAAACAGGCAGATAATCTCCCAAAAGACAAGACAGCCACAGACAGAAAAAAGACGTGCGAGGAAAATGAGGAATTATTGTGATTATATTTACTATTGACCTTGAAATATTAACAGACATAGGTACTTTAGAATTGCAGGAGTTATTCAACAAAGGTTTTAAACGCCTCTGAAGAAAAAGGGGCATATTACCAGATAATTTATATTATATATATATATATATATTATATATATATATATATATATATATATATACATATATATATACATACATACATACATATACATATATATATACACACACACATATATATATAATGTGTGTGTGCGTATGGCTCTGTGTATAATACTTGATAGTCGAACGGTCAAGCTGACTGTCTTATCACTGTACCTAAACCAGAATCCCAGGCTCGAAATCTGACAGGGACAGATTCAGCTATCAATTCCAGTGAAAAGATCCAATGAAGATTATTCTCTCGGCATGAGAAACCTTCACATTAAATAATGATAATAAATACAAAATAACAAAAAAGATAATAACAAAAGGCGGAAAGGAAGAGAGAAGAGAGAAACAGAGAACTCGTGAGTGAGTCATTGCGAAACGTTTCTTGAAGGTCAGCTTCAATAATTCCACTCTGAGAAGAAGAAGAAGAAGAAGAAGAAGAGAAGAAGAAGAGAGAGAAGGAAGAAGAAGAAGGAGAAGAAAAGAAGAGGAAGAAGAAGAAGAAGAAGAAGAAGAAGAGGAGGAGAAGAAGAAGGAGAAGAGAAAGAAGAAGAAGAAGAGGGAGAAAGTAAGTATAGCTTAGTTTTACCAGACCACTGAGCTGATTAAAGAAGAAGGAAAAGAGAAAGAAGAAGAAGAAGGAGAAGAGAAAGAAGAAGGAGAAGAAGAAGAAGAGGAGAAGGAGAAGAGGGACAAGAAGAAGAGGAAGAAGAGAAATAAGGAGAGAAGAAGAAGAGAAAGAAGAAGAAGAAGAAGGATAAGAAGAAAAAGGAGACGAGGAAGAAGAAGAGAAAGAAGAAGAAGAAGAGGAAGAAGGAGAAGGATAAGAAGGAAAAAAAGAAGAGGAAGAAGAGAAAGAGGAAGAAGGAGAAGCAGAAGAAGAGGAGGAAGAAGAAGGAGAAGGAGTAGAAGAAGAAGAGATTCGATATATATT
>NC_089788.1:1060501-1065501 GCF_040412425.1 Macrobrachium rosenbergii | reverse complement strand
TGTCGTCCTTTACTTAGCAGACTGAAGAAATATAAAAATAAGTTTGCGAAGAAAGCTCATATAGATGACAGATGGGGATTACAAAGGAAAAAAATATGTACCTGGAATCCAACACAATCGAAGAATTAGTAGAACTGCCTTCGTGGATTTTGTCTCTATTTATATGTATTCATGCCACGCTCCATATTTTCGTGATTCAATTATACACACACATACATATATATTATATATATATATATATATATATATATATATATATATATATATATATATATATATATATATATATATATATATATATATATATATATATATATATATATATATATATATATATATATATATATATATATATATATATATATATATATATATATATATATATATATATATATATATATATATATATATATATATATAAACACCATTCAGTTATATCAGTGTACTCCTTTTCCAAGATTCCTAGGACCGAAAAAAAAAAAAAATTTCTACCCAGAAACATGAAGACAAGATTAAATTATTCTTCTCATAATCCAGATGTCCTGAAGACAAATAATTGCTTTAGAAGTTGAGCGGATTACGAATTAATTATCTCCAAGAGTCGCAGCGACTGACGAACCTCACTTTCAGTCAAAGAATCAAGATTAAAAACGGAATATAAACGTTGCAGAATTTTGCAGTTATTAAAATGTCTCATATAATTATAGTCGCTGTTCGGAAATCTTAATAATAATAATAATAATAATAATAATAATAATAATAATAATAATAATAATAATAATATTTCAGCTCAAGGTCCCATACGTGGAATATACAAAGTAGAGACAATAAAATACACGATCTAGATACGTCGAGACAACGTGATAAAAAATGACAAATCGGCAATATCCACATAGTTGCTGAAGAAGTATAAAAAATAGTATTCATAATCATGGTAATGACAGTAATTATATTGAGAACAGTGGTAAAAAAAACATTAAAGATGATAGCAATTATCAGCATTCTTAGAAGCTGTTGCACATTTCTGTAATAAAAGTTATATAATCCCATCGCATCATAAAACATTCATTCATGATCTGGTATTACCTTTGATGAATAGGGAATGAAATTGATCCTGTTGTCGGAATATCAAAAATGGGAGCGTCATTTGAAATCCAGGAATGGGAATTTTTATTCCATCCCCCCCCCTCCCAAAGCAAGACTTGTCAGAGATGCACCCTACTACTTTTCTCTTTGCATTTTCATGTATTTTTATTTATTTCTTAATTTATTATTTTATTTTTTATGTTTAATGATTGATATCTCTTCTTTCTGTATTTTCCTTGACCTCCTGTTACTTCTTCCTAATGAGCATCATAATATTCTTGGGAAGCTTGTATTTCAAGTCAATGGCCCCTGTGATAGGCTTGTTCCATATGAATAGGGTGCATCCTCTTAATAATAATAAATAATAATAATAATAATAATAATAATAATAGTAATAATAATAATAATAAATTCTTTGTGTTCTTATTCCTTCTAACACTAATTTGTTTAATAATAATAATAATAATAATAATAATAATAATAATAATAATAATAATAATAATAATAAATTCTTTGTGTGTCTTATTCCTTCATAACACTCGTTTGTTTAATAATAATAATAATAATAATAATAATAATAATAATAATAATAATAATAATAATAATAATAATAATAATTATAGATTCTTTGTGTCTTATTTCTTCATAACATTTTTGATTTACACAACATATGTGGCAACTGTTGAATTTCAATATGTGGCACATAGCTTGCAATCAACATAGTGTTGGATATGTTGCAAGGGTTATGAACCTGGTGATTTGAAAGTTGTCTCTTTCTGCTGGAAATTTGTGACTGAGAATTGTCTTATTTTGTGAACAGTCGTGAAGGGATTTCATTATTTTTATTTTTTTACTGACTTGGCATTATATTAGTCTTTTAAGCTTATCTTGAATTCAAGTTTGAAACGAATGAATGAATGTTATACATTTTAAGGCTTTCAACATTTCTCTCTTTTCTCGTGTTATGAAAATAAATTTTGATGCAGTCTTTTCAAATCTGCCAACAATAAGTCTGCTAGAACTTTTATCACTATTGCTAAACAACAAACTTAAATAAAAGCTAAACCTACTGAAACATGAGCCAAGAATATTCTCGCCATCCTTATTCCCAACATTCCTGCTCCAGGTAATTCCAGAAAACGGTTCCTTTTACCGAGATCTTTCCCTGGAATTTCCCTGGCTTAAGTACTCAGGATTTTGTCCGAAAATATCCCTTACATTAAATGTATATATATAAATATTTTTATTTTGAGGGTATAGCCCTGAGTAGTAAGCACCTTAAACGCCTTTTAAGTTGCATGAATTTTTAACCGAAATAATCTTGAGCATAAAGAGTCTTACCCATTGTTTATCTCCCTAGGTAAGAAGATGTACGAGTATAATGCCGCTTTCTTCTTATGGGAGGAGGTATCCTCTTTCGTCTAGCATGCAAATGGAGCCTTTTATTTCTTTGGAGGAGTAAAAAAATAAATAAAGAACAGAAATGTCCTTCAGCATTTTAATGGGTCATTTACATATGTGTATGTGCAGAATACATACACATATTTGTATAAAGGCAAGTTTATAGTATATGAAGGAATTGTTGAACCAACCCTCCTTTATGGCAGTGAAGTGTGGATCAAACAATGCCTTTCGTAGACTCTGATGTGAAAGTTATATGTTTGTTTTCCTGTGCAAAAAACGAATTTGTTCTTATAATGATCTTCAGAAATATGAAAAATATGAAAAAATCAGAACTTATTTTCAGTTTTCCGTTGAATTAATAGAATGTGATGCGATACAAATATTTCCGTAGGGGGGTTATTGTCGTCATTGCACCTCCTTCGTTCCTTTTACTGTACCTCCTTTCATATTCTCTTTCTTCCATCTTACTTTCCAGCCTCTCCTAACAGCTGATTCATAGTGCAGCTGCGAGGTTTTCCTCCTGTTACACCTTTCAGACCTTTTTACTGTCAATTTCCGTTTCAGCGCTGAATGAGCTCATAGGTCCCAGCGCTTGGCCTGTGGCCTATATTTTATATGTAATCCAATCCGATGCAAATATTACAAATAAACTGTGGATGCACTGTAATTTTTTAAAACTGTATTTTTTCTGTAATTAAAAAACTCAGCAGATATATACGACTCAAGGGTTTAATGATAAATTCATTTGCAATACAGTTGTCAGAAGTACACTGTATTTTCTAAATTGTATTTTTGATGTAATAAAAAACACTTAGCATATAATATTATATATACATATATATATATATATATATATATATATATATATATATATATATATTATATATACATATATATGTATATATATATATATATATATATATATATATATATATATATATATATATATATATATATATATATATACGACTAAAGGGTTTAATGATAAATGCATTTGCAATACAACTGACAGAAATACACTATATTTTCTAAATTGTATTTTTATGTAATAAAAAACACTTAGCATAATATATATATATATATATATATATATATATATATATATATATATATATATATATATATATATATATACATACGTACATACATACATACACACACACACACACGACTAAAACGTTGAATGACAAATGCATCGCAATGTCACACATGCATCGTAAAAAAACCCCATCGGAATTTTATTCACGCAAGAGATGACACAACCCAAAAGGATTCGACGAATGAGAGGGGAGGTTTTAATCATCTGTCAACTCGGCCGTCTTCGCAATGTATACAAGTCGTTAGTGGAATTGGTACAACATAAACAGAGAGGTTTCTGGACTCTATAAAGCTCTGATAAAACAAAGAGCAAAATGGTAGTGTTATTATGTTTCTTGGGGAGGTATCAGACAGGTATACAGGCATGCAGGTAGGCTGACAGATGCAAGTACATATATTATGTATAGACAAAGCCTACAGGGGCCATTGACCTGAAATTCAAGCTTCCAGAGAATATGATGGTGTTCATTTGAAAGAAGTAATAGGAAGTATTATTATTATTATTATTATTATTATTATTATTATTATTATTATTATTATTATTATTATTCAAAAGACAAACTCCAATGTATATGGAATAGGCCCACAGGGGCCATTGACCTGAAATTCAAGCTTCCAAAGAATATGATGGTGTTCATTTGAAAGAAGTAATAGAAAGTATTATTATTATTATTATTATTATTATTATTATTATTATTATTATTATTATTAAGCTAAAGAATATGGTGTTCATATTATTATTATTATTATTATTATTCAAAAGACAAACCCCAATGCATACGGAACAAGCCCACCACAGGGGCCATTCCCTTGAAATTGAAGCTTCTAAATAATATGATGGTGTTCATTTGAAAGAAGTTACAGAAGATAACGGGAAATGCAGTAAGAAAAGAAAGAAATAAGTAGAAGGCGAATAGTTTCAGGATATTCAAGTCAACAGTACTTCTAAATGAAAGCTCTAAATGCAACACCATGGCAGTATTCGTAATAACTTTACAGAGAGAGAGAGAGAGAGAGAGAGAGAGAGAGAGAGAGAGAGAGAGAGAGAGAGAGAGAGAGAGAGAGAGAGAGAGAGGCAGGCCTCCATACACACACACATAAAATCACGCACGAACTGTAATGCAAAAATTATCATGTTTTCCGTCATTGGAGCAGAGGGAAAATATCCAGAGAACTCAATGAATAAATCATTGCTGGTTATCGCATATAATATGGATGGGCTGTTGGTGTATAAACAGCCAGGCTAAATGACGAACTTAATGCCCTGGACGAAAAACCATTACGATTTGAAAATTGAACGCGCAAGAGAACAAATGTTATTTGAGACAGACTTGATTTAATGATAAGGTGAGGCATTCATTATCTTTGAGGGATAGAAAGCTTTCTCGAATTATGTAGTATTCATCAGATAT
>NC_089788.1:1040501-1053001 GCF_040412425.1 Macrobrachium rosenbergii | reverse complement strand
ATGAAGCAATTGTTAGGAGAAGGTTGAGGAAACTAAGTTGGAAGAAAGAGATAAAGAAGGTGGGTAAAGAATGAAAGGGGTCGCAGCTAGGGGCCGAAGGAACGCCGCAAAGAACCTTGAGTAATGCGTAGAGTGAGGTGCACTGACGACACTTCCCCCTTACAGGGCTAAGAAATAGTAGAGATTTTTGAAGGGCTCCTCCGTTTCGGTAAGAAATAGGTATATATACCTTTTTGGATATATATTTGAATTTAGGAAGAGAAAGAAGATGCAAACTTTGGAGAGGTTTTTTCACAACGGCCAGGGAGAGCGGATGTCTTTTTTTAGAAAAAGAAATTGTTTTATTTCGGGAAGAGGTGGAAAGGGTTCCGGGTTTGGAAACATCTCCGGTTTCAGAAGGCGAAGAACCTCTCTCTCTCTCTCTCTCTCTCTCTCTCTCTCTCTCTCTCTCTCTCTCTCTCTCTCTCTCTCTCTCTCTCTCTCTAAGACCCTTTGAACTAAGAGTGGTTGAGAAAATGAAAATGAAAATATTAGGTAAAGCCAAATCCAAAATCTCTCTCTCTCTCTCTCTCTCTCTCTCTCTCTCTCTCTCTCTCTCTCTCTCTCTCTCTATATATATATATATATATATATATATATATATATATATATATATATATATATATATATATATATATATATATATATATATATATATATATATATATATATATATATATATATATATATATATATATATTATATTTACACCTATATATGTATGTGCATATATGTGTGTATATACATATATATATAGGTATACATTTATGTATATTTGGTATAATTAATTGGGCTTTCGTCTAGATATTACCGCAATACTTCATGGACATTTGATGATTTAATATTCAAACTGAACGTTCTAAAATCCCCAATAAAACATGAGAACTGGAACATCAAATTGATACTGAAAATTTTCATCTAATTTTTTTATAATCTGCAAAGCTGTACCCAAAGAGACTCTCACACATAATCATCTTCTCTTAGACAGACTTAGATCAGATTTGCCCGAGGTTCGTTCTCTTGTCGTTGCCAACATATATTTGTTTTACAATTGTAATTTTATTCCTCTGTAATATAAGAAACAGGACGTCTGCAAACTTTCCTGGAGGGATTTATTTTTTTCATATTTTATTTATTTTTTTTATGATGCTTATCTTGAGTTGCGCTGTTTTCAAGCAGAATGTCTCTCTCTCTCTCTCTCTCTCTCTCTCTCTCTCTCTCTCTCTCTCTCTCTCTCTCTCTCTGTCACTGGACGAACAGGTGGTTTAGATATATTTCCAACTATTTTCTTTTCTAGATTATGGGGATTGATTGACTCAGAGAGAGAGAGAGAGAGAGAGAGAGAGAGAGAGAGAGAGAGAGAGAGAGAGAGAGAGAGAGAGAGATTTATAGAAAGTTAGGCACATGACAGAGAAAAAGAGAAAGAGAGATTGAAAGAGAGAATTTAAAGAACGTTAGGCACACAAGAATGAGAGAGAGAGAGAGAGAGAGAGAGAGAGAGAGAGAGAGAGAGAGAGAGAGAGAGAGAGAGAGAGAGAGAGAGAGAGAGAGATATTTATAGAAAGTTAGGCACATGGGAGAGGAAGAGAGATTGAAAGAAAGAATTTATAGAAAGTTTGACACATGAGAGAGAGAGAGAAAGAGAGAGAGAATATATATATATATATATATATATATATATATATATATATATATATATATATATATATATATATATATATATATATATATATATATATATATATAGATAGAGAGAGAGAGAGAGAGAGAGAGAGAGAGAGAGAGAGAGAGAGAGAGAGAGAGAGAGAGAGACGGAAGCAAACCCTCCCTCCAAAATGAGCAATAAAGGAACTGACTCTTCAAAAGATGTTTGGCAACGACGGAAGCTTCCTCCAGACCTGAGAGGTGGCTTCTGCATTTATCGGTTTTCGATGCCCAAGAAGCTTCTTCATGGATAATCAGCTCTCTCTCTCTCTCTCTCTCTCTCTCTCTCTCTCTCTCTCTCTCTCTCTCTCTCTCTCTCTCTCTGCAATTAAATCCTCGCGTGAAGCAGGTTTATAATCTTCCGTGGCTTCTCCATTGTAGCTCCGAAGTTCGAGTGATGGAATCAGTCTGGTATCATTCGCCTCAAAGGTAAAACGTGACCTCGGTACTTGACCCTTATTGGGTCATTCTTTGCTCGTTTCTCCCAGGGCAGTGCAAATCACAACACCACCTGACCTGTTTGTGTGAAGTCTCATTTGATATAATTAAAAGACGCTTTGTCATTTTAAATATCTGGGTAGCAAAGTAAGTTCTACACACCACACTTCTCCGTTGGGGGGTTAGTGCCGTCAGTGCACCTCACACGGTGCTCTGTAGGCATTACTTGAGGTTCTATGCAACGTGCCTTCCTTAAGCCCCTAGCTGCAACCCCTTTCGTTCCTTTTACTGTACCTCCTTTCGTATTCTTTCTTCCAACTTATTTTCCACAACTGCGAGGTTTTCTTCCCGTTACACCATTCAAACTTTTGCTGTCAATTGCCGTTTCAGCGGTGAATGACCTCATTTGTCCCAGTGCTTGGCCTCTGGCCTAAATTCTGTATTCACTTCAATCAATTCAATCCACCTGGCTTGGTCGAACACATCATCCTCTGACAGCTATTTGTCTCTCAGATCTTCTCGAACTACATCCATCCACCTTCTCAGCTCTCTCTCTCTCTCTCTCTCTCTCTCTCTCTCTCTCTCTCTCTCTCTCTCATGAGGCACCTCCATCTGCATCACTCTCTTCCCTATATACGTCTCACCCATTCTCATCACATGGCCATACCACCACAGTCTTCTTTCCTGGGCCTTCTTTGATAGTTCTACGACTTTGGCGGTTCCTCTCATCCTTCCATTTCCGATCCCGTCCATTGTGAAGACTGCAATTAAGCCATTGAAATGAGATTCAGCATTGAACCGCCTGCTGTAACCATTTGCAAGCATCATAACAGGTAATGTTGTAGGCTCGGTTTCCCGTGAAAGGAAACACTTTTAATTATCTGACAAAGAACCGGCGACAAACATTGCTCGGCGTGTGAAGATGATCCATTATGACGACAGACAGAGGCCAAAAAGTAAAAAAAAAAAAGAAGAAGAACGAAAAACAAGGGTTTCACGTATCGAGGCTATTTCGACTTTGATGCAAATGACGGCGCGAGGTCATTATTTCCCGCCAGATTGAAACGCACACACAGGAGAGGTTTGCCACATCGCGATTGAGAGTTTTTTTTTTTTGGCAAAGTGACACTCTGTCATCGCCAGAAAGGTTAGCATTGAAGATCAATAGCAACAGCCTCTGGTATCGACGAAGTTTCAAATGTTACGTGATATCTCTTGGGACTGCCTCTTTATTGCTCATTTCAAAGGGAGTGTCTCTCTCTCTCTCTCTCTCTCTCTCTCTCTCTCTCTCTCTCTCTCTCTCACACACACACACACACACACACACACAGACAGGAAGGAACCTCTGGTATCGATGAAACCTCAAATGTTTCATAATTTCTCTTGGGACTGCCTCTTTATTCGTCTCTCAGAGAGAGAGAGAGAGAGAGAGAGAGAGAGAGAGAGAGAGAGAGAGAGAGAGAGAGAGAGAGAGTCACAGTTTCTTCACTCTTCGAAAGAAAGGTTATTGGAATAAGCTTGTTACAGTTCGTTTCTGTTGAAAGCTAATATTACCATTATTGGTTTAAGCATGAAAAGAATATTTCATTTTTGTGCAAGGAATAACTTATTTTTAGTGTTTTGTAAAAGAAAACTTTTGTGCCGGCTTTGTCTGTCCGTCCGCACTTTATTCTGTCCGCACTTTTTCTCTCCACCCTCAGATCTTAAAAACTACTGAGGCTAGGGGGCTGCGAATTGCTATGCTGATCATCCACCCTCCAATCATCAAACATACCAAATTGCAGCCCTCTAGCCTCAGTAGTTTTTAAGATCTGAGGGCGGACAAAAAAGTGCGGACAGAAAAAGTGCGGACGGACGGACAGACAATTAGTAAAGGAGGTATGAAATGTGTAACTGGAGGCAAACCTCAAAGTCTCACTACGAAAAAAATGTTAGGAGAGGTTGGGGCTTCACGTGACGAGAATAGCTTCATGAGCTAATTCTCTCTCTCTCTCTCTCTCTTAAGGAAATGTACATGGTAAAAGTCGCTGAACTGCACATAATATACCAAAACATTGCTGTATTCTTGATCTTTTATTTTATTAAAATCAGCCAGTCAGCACAAGTTTATCTCTCTCTCTCTCTCTCTCTCTCTCTCTCTCTCTCTCTCTCTAGGAAAATTACATGTCCTTAATTATACCAAAACATTGCTGTATTCTTAGTCCTTTTTTTGGTCTAATCAGCCAGTCTGCAGAAGTTTCTCTCTCTCTCTCTCTCTCTCTCTCTCTCTCTCTCTCTCTCTGTTAAGGAAATATACATGTTAAAAGTCACTTGACTGTCCATAACTGTACCAAAACATTGCTGTATTCTTGGTCTAATTAGTCAGTCTGCAGAAGTTTCTCTCTCTCTCTCTCTCTCTCTCTCTCTCTCTCTCTCTCTCTCTCTCTCTCTCTCTCTCTCTCCTAAGGAAATATGCATGTTAAAAGTCACTTGACTGTCCATAACTGTGCCAAAACATTGCTGTATTCTTGGTCTAATCAGCCAATCTGTAGAAGTTTCTCTCTCTCTCTCTCTCTCTCTCTCTCTCTCTCTCTCTAGAGGGAGTCACAGCAGCGGCCAATGATTAATCTCCCTCCAAGCAGAAGGTGTATTTTGGTAGACGTGCAATGCCTTTGGGGGCAAAGAACAAGATGTCTGTTGAAACTCGCTGAATTATAAAGTCGCCCTTTGAGATTGCAATCCAGAATACAGGTCGTTTGCCTTTATCTTTACCTTTCTATCTTTACCTTTATCTTTATCTTTCTTCTTTGCCTTGAGTCTTTCGCCGAGGTCGAACTCGAGGTAATCTGTACCGGGTATCGTCGTCCCTAAATATTTGAAAGACTTAGCATCTGAAGCCACTCGCTCAAGACACATGGTGCATTCTGCCAAGCAAGCTTTGTAAATCTTGTGGTCCTCGCGTGGCGCACTGTAGGCATTACTTGTTAAGGTTCTTTGCCGGCGTCCCTTCTCGGCCCCTAGCTGCAACCCCTTGCATTCCTTTTACTGTGCTTTCATTCCTATTCTTTCTTCAGTCTTAGGTTTCCACTCTCTTCTGACAATTGTTTCATAGTGCAGTTGCACTGAATGGCCTCATAATAATAATAATAATAATAATAATAATAATGACTAATAATAATAATAATAATAATAATAATAATAATGATAATTTCTAGTTAATTATTAATTGTGGGTTATCTGGCGTCACAACATCTTCTGAATAATAATAATAATAATAATAATAATAATAATAATAATAATAATAATAATAATAATAATAATAATAATTTCACAACATCTTCTGAGTCAATGGCAATGGCCCTTTTGTGGGCTTGTTTCATATGAATAGGGTTCATCTTCTGAATAATAATAATAATAATAATAATAATAATAATAATAATAATAATAATAATAATAATAATAATTTCGAGTCAATGGCCCCTTTTGTGGGCTTGTTTCATATGAATAGGGTTCATCTTCTGAATAATAATAATAATAATAATAATAATAATAATAATAATAATAATAATAATAATAATAGTGGCATCGAAAAATGTTCCTTCCAGAGTTGTCTGTCTCCTAATACTAGTGACCCATTCCACCTCTTGCGGGATATTTTCTTCTTTTCCTTCCCTTTCCGCCCATGGAAGGCCCATTAATAATTCTGTGGGCGACCCTTCCTTGAATACAAGGCTTTGTCCGAATCTTCCGCCTATTTTCTCCAGGAATTCTCTTCTTTATTGCGCTGCGTTCAAGTTATACGAGTATGTATGTATGTGTGTGTGTATGTATGTATGTGTATGTATATATATATATATATATATATTTATATATATATATATATATATATATATATATATATATATATATATATATATATACATACACACTATACTCGTATATAAAACTGTCAATATATATTGCCAAACTCACAAAGAAAACACATTACATTTAACCATTCAGAAATGGGAAAGTCGTTTAGATAAATGTTTCTTGACAGATTTCACGGAACGTTCCCCCCATGGTTTCATTAAAGCTCGATTTTATTGTTTCATCGTAACCACTAAAACATTTACCATCCGCGTCAATGACCCAGATGTTATGACGCCAGTCTTGGGGGCCATAAATCAATCAATCAATGAACGTTTATCATCATCACATCAGTATTGTTAATACCTGTAAAACCGCTCTCAATTTTCCCCCAGACTTTGACCATCCCTCTCTGTAAAATGAAAAAATGAATAAATAAATAAGTGAGTGAGAAGTTTGACAGCTCACCTGGCGTCTGGCCGTGAGAAATAAATATGAAATAACAAAAACGAATCAGACATAGATCTGCCCATCCCCTTTCTGCAGAAATAGAAAATAAATATATAGATAAATAGATAAATGAGTGATTGACAAGTTTGACAGCTCACCTGGCGTCTGGCCGTGACAAATAAATGTTAAAAAAATAGAAAAGAATCGGACATCGATCTGTCGAGTAGTATAAAGCCAGTGATAATTTAGGGATTAGATAAAAACGGCCATTCTGCAAGATACTGGCTTCATATATCACAGGATGAAAATACGGAAAAATAATGTAGATAATATAAATGCGTTTGTCTTCATCATTTATGCTTCGGTGATAATTCTGGGATGTTCTCTCGTCTCGTCAATAGATTTGCCTTTCTGTGGTTGTCTCACTGGGTCTGTGTCGAAGGAGTGACGTAACAAAGGAGTGACATAAATACCGTATTAAAGGAATGACATAACAAAGGAGTGACATAAGTACCGTATTAAAGGAGTGACATAACAAAGGAGTGACATAAATACCGTATAAAAGAAGGGGCATAAATACCGTGTGGAAGGAGTGACATAACAAAGGAGCAACATAAATACCGTATTAAAGGAGTGACATAACAAAGGAGTGACATAAGTACCGTATTGAAGGAGTGACATAACAAAGGAATAACATAAATACCGTATCAAAGGAGTGACATAAGAAAGGAGTAACATAAATACCATATTAAAGGAGTGACATAACAAAGGAGTGACATAAATACCGTATAAAAGGGGCTATACCGTATTGAAGGAGTGACATAACAAAGGAGTGACATAAATACCGTATTAAAGGAGTGACATAAGTACCGTTTTGAAGGAGTGACATAACAAAGGAGTAACATAAATACCGTATTAAAGGAGTGACATAGCAAAGGAGTAACATAAATACCGTATTAAAGGATTGACATAAGTACCGTATTGAAGGAGTGACATAACAAAGAAATAACATAAATACCGTATTAAAGGAGTGACATAACAAAGGAGTAACATAAATACCGTATAAAAGAAGGGACATAAATACCGTATTGAAGGAGTGACTTAACAAAGGAGTAGCACAAATACCGTATTAAAGGAGTGACATAAATACCGTATAAAAGAAGGGGCATAAATGCCGTATTGAAGGAGTGACATAACAAAGGAGTAACATAAATACCGTATTAAAGGAGTGACATTCTAAATTCTAGAACTGATTAAATTATTAATATTTTATTAAAAAAGTAGAACCCCTGAATTTCTAGCATATTTTATATATTGGTCGGATGGTTGTCACTCCATTGAAATTTATATCCTAGGTTTCACTCCTTTGTCGTTACGTCACTCCTGTGACATGTCGCCCCTATGAACACCTCCCGTCACGGCCTTTGAAAAAATTCGTTCAGCCAAGACAGAATTTCTTGTAACCTGCAATATCTGGAAACATATAATCCCCTTATCTGATTCCTTTTGTGCCTCTTATACGACTATGATAATCCCTCCTAACTGCTGGCGATCTCGTCGTTAATCCCAGGTCAACGACCTGCCTCCCAGACGTTTGACCTCATAAATTCTCATCATCAATTCTCATCATCAGTTCTCATCAATTCGATGTCAGAATCACGTGGGAAGGTCCCATATCCAGATCGCTCTTTCGACCAGATAGGTTTGTTCAGGTCGACCCAAGAGATTCGTTTGTTTCACGTTCATGTCAGAGGCGAATTTCATCTGGAATTTTCGTCTCTCCTCATTCGATCACATAATGGAACGATAATGACCATGAAAGGAAGTTGATGACCTGTGACCTTTTACTGTGACTCTTTATCTTCTAAAAGACTTTAAATCCAGTTCGTGCTAGAAAAAAAAATTCCGAATATTATGGTTAACATTCTTTCTGGGTTAATGTCGTCAGCGCACTGTAGGGATTACTTAAGGTTCTTTGCGGCGTTCCTTAGGTCCCTGGCTGCAGCCCCTTTCATTCCTTTTGACCACTTCCGTTCACATTCCCTTTCTTCCATCCTAAATTCTATATTCCAGTCCGTTCCAATACGTGGAGACAGTATTCAGGTATTAGAGGGTTTAATACCATAGAATTTCGTGGCTGTAATAATAGAAAAATTTTTCAATCGTCGTTCAATTGTATATCCATTCAGAAATGAATGGATATACATTATATATACAATAAGCATTCAGGCTCTTCTAGACTATCATCTTTGGCCTTTGGAAAGCGGAGTTCTAATGAGGCTGGAAACAAGGCAAGGATCACATAATATGAGGAGAGAGAGAGAGAGAGAGAGAGAGAGAGAGAGAGAGAGAGAGAGAGAGAGAGAGAGGAACTCCGAACAGGTTACCTTATCTAGACGTCGAGTTTGTTTTGTGAATTCACTTGAAATGTGGAATCCTAGGTTTCATTCAGAACTCTCTCTCTCTCTCTCTCTGTTGCCGTATTTAGGCGTCGTTTTTGTTTTATGAATTCCCTTGAAGTGTGGAATCCAAGATTTCATTCTCTCTCTCTCTCTCTCTCTCTCTCTCTCTCTCTCTCTCTCTCTCTCTCTCTCTCTCTCTCTCTCTTTTTTATGTCTTTATTCAGTATTTAGGTTTCATTCAATTTCTTTCTCTCTCTCTTTCATCTCTCTCTAATTTCTCTCTCTCTCAAAAAGAAAATATTAATTTTTTACCATCAAAACATAAATTTTTGTGAATTATTATTATTATTATTATTATTATTATTATTATTATTATTATTATTATTATTATTCAGATGATGAGCCCCATTCATGTGCAGCAGGTCTACAAGCCCCATTGGCTAGAAATTCAAGCTTCCAGTAGAATATGATGGCGTTCATTCGAAAGAAATTACTGAAGACAATAGGATGCACAGAAAGAATTCACGATCAGAAAGAAACAGTTTCCGTCCCTGTCACTCATCGGCCATAAATCATGTTCCATAATCTTTGAAAACTCCTGTAACTTGCACAAGACACGCCACCTCGGGCTAAACTTTTCCTTCTGTTCGAGACACGTCTTTCAGAAACATGTTTCTGTACCTTGCTGCGGGATGTCCTGGAAAAGAAAAATGTCAATTTCCTCGTGTTCTGGAAGTCAAGAAGCGCGTCCAGTGGCTTCCAGGCAGGCTTGAGTTTCCAGCTTTGTAGCGAATCATAAGACAGGTGTCATTTGTCTCGTAGACGCCCCAGGGATCAGCATTTTTATAGAATGAGTTTCTTTGTGCTGATGAAATGCAGTCATTATTCGTTTTCTATATATTTATATATGTAAATGGCTTGATATTTCTGGTTTTATAAATATATATATATATATATATATATATATATATATATATATATATATATATATATATATATAAATTTATATACATACAGATAAATAGATACAGTGTTAGACGGTTGACTTATTAGCGAAGTCTTAAGGTTCAGAAGTTAAACATGGCGTGATGCAACCTGCGTTTCGTTTTCATTTTTTATTATTATTATTATTATTATTATTATTATTATTATTATTATTATTAAAATAATATAAATTGATTCTACTAATTATATATTATTATTATTATTATTATTATTATTATTATTATTATTATTATTATTATTATTATTATTATTATTAATTATTATCGAAAATATCTAAAATACTATATATATTGAAAGAGGGTCTACTAACTATATTATTATTATTATTATTATTATTATTATTATTATTATTATTATTATTATTATTATTATTATTAGATATTATTATTATTATAAAAATTGAAAGATGCAAATACTGATATAAATTGAAAGAATGTCGACTAACTTATTTATCTATTATCTATCTATTATTATTATTATTATTATTATTATTATTATGAATGATAGAAAAAACTGTATAAATTGAAAGCAGCTGATGCAGCATTATTATTATTATTATTATTATTATTATTATTATTATTATTATTATTATTATTATTATTATTATTATTATTATCGTCCAGTCTCCCTCGTCTCTGTTTTCTCATGACCGCTCCTTCTGCCAGCGTCCTCCCACAGATTCATCACCTTGTTTCCTGCGACCCACTTTACACCTGGGCCACCTTTTGTTCGCGTCCCCCCGGGCGGAAGGAATCGGCTGGTTCCCGAAAGATATCCTTTGAACCAAATGATTTCCCAGACCATTAAGTCCCTCTAAACCTGGAGATAATGCTCTCTCGCTCAATTGGCGCCCCTTCCGCTCGCTCTCTCTCTCTCTCTCTCTCTCTCTCTCTTTGTTACATTATCTAGACGTCGTTTTCCTGGTGTCATTTTGACGCATGTTTTAGAAGTTTTTCTTGAAGTTTGGAATGCAAAGTATCATTCCTCTCTCTCTCTCTCTCTCTCTCTCTCTCTCTCTCTCTCTCTCTCTCTCTCTCTCTCTCTCTCTCTCGTCAGACGCTCGAATTGAAACCTGATCAGCTTATGAACTTCCCATCTGTTTGGGTGTTTGTGAATGCCTTTAGACACTGAGAGGAGTTGGAACTGTAAAGGGCTACAAACTGAGCTACGCTGGAGACAGTCTCTCTCTCTCTCTCTCTCTCTCTCTCTCTCTCTCTCTCTCTCTCTCTCTCTCTCTCTCTCTCTCTCTCCTTATTTAGATGTCGTTTTTCTGTTGTAATCTCGACGCTTACTTCAGAAGTTTTCCCTTAAAGTGTGGAGTGGAAAGTTTCATTCATCTCTCTCTCTCTCTCTCTCTCTCTCTCTCTCTCTCTCTCTCTCTCTCTCTCATTTGCAAAGAAACCAAATGAATATTGTTAATAATAACATATATGGTAATGTATGTATTCACAACTGTTTTTCATGTTTTTAAAACAACACTTTATTAGTCTGTTTCCTAAATAATAGTATTCTTGGAAATTTACAAATAAGATAAAGCTGGACTTTTTTTTTTTATAAAGTTGTGTTTCTTCATAGCTCCAGGAAAAAAGTTCAGCTGATTAAATTCACTTCCTTCAGAGAATCACAAGAATATCAGGTCACGTGACATTTGACCCATCATCCACTACCATATAATTTGAGTCAGATTGCTTATTGGATATACCCTTATTAATTTTCTGTAAAAGAGGACTATTGAGATTTGTATTTATCTTTTTCTGTCCGCCCTCAGATCTTAAAAACTGCTAAGGCTAGAGGGCTGCAAATTGGTATGTTGATCATCCACCCTCCAATCATCAAACATACCGAATTGCAGCCCTCTAGCCTCAGTAGTTTTTATTTTATGGTTAAAATTAGCCGTGTTCGTACGTCTGGCTCAGCTATAAGTACTAACAGCACATGCCACCACCGGGCCGTGTCTGAAAGTTTCATGGGCTGCGGCTGAGAGTTTCACCGGACGTGGCTGAGAGTTTTACACAGCATTATACGCTGTACAGAAAACTCGATTTCGCCGAAGAAACTTCGGCGCATATTTTACTTGCATATATCATTGCTAGTGGTACCAGACGCTTGTTTTACCAAAGGCAGCCATTACCGGACGTAATAATTTGTCCTTTACATAGATAAAGTAAATGATATTTATTTATGGATATAAATGAGTCAGAAAACGTTGAAAGTATTCATTATTTTCTTGTCGATATTTTTTGTATTTTTGTATATATTTTCCTTACGTCAGTTTTCAGTGGTGAGGAATTTTAACCACGTTAACATTGCTTATTAGGTTAATTTTTCTCAAATAGGACAGAGCGATTTAACCTTCACATAAATAAAGTAAATGATATTTATTTATGGTTATAAATACGTCAGAAAACGTTGAAAGTATTCATTATTTTTTGTCGATATTTTTTGTATTTTTATATATCTTTCCCTCACGTCCGTTTTCAGTGGTGAGGAATTTTAAGTGTTTAAACATTGCTAATTCCGCTTATCTTTCTTCAAATACGGCAGATAATTTGCCTTTAGCCTCAAGCGTCTGAAGGTAAGTAGAATATCACTTTAAAATTCGATTTCTCTTTGGCCGAAGGTCCATATTATTGA
>NC_089788.1:1033001-1035501 GCF_040412425.1 Macrobrachium rosenbergii | reverse complement strand
TAATAATAATAATAATAATAATAATAATAATAATAATAATAATAATAATAATAATACTTTCAAATGAACAGCATATTCTTTGGAAACTTGAATTTCAAGTCAGTGGCCCCTGTGGTGAGCTTGTTCCATATGAACAGGTTTCATCTGCTGAATAATAATAATAATAATAATAATAATAATAATAATAATTATAATAATAATAATAATAATAATAATAATAATAATAATAATAATAATAATATCCTTCCTGTCCATACCTAACCTCAATAGTTGTAGGAGATGAAACTCTCTCTCTCTCTCTCTCTCTCTCTCTCTCTCTCTCTCTCTCTCTCTCTCTCTCTCTCTCTCTCTCTCTCCTAAGTCACAGGAAAGGAAAGAGGTAACTCAGTCAAAGGAAAGGAAAATGGTAACTCAGTCAAAGGAATGGAACGAGGTACAAATCTTACCTTCTGGAAAGATGCCAGTTTTTAATTTTCCTTGAGGGAAACATATGGATTGATTCTGAATGTTCTTTATTGTTGGGGTTTAGCTTTGGTGCCGAAGGTTCGATTCTTTCAAGAGATTATTGTTGATGTAAATAGATGATTGTTGATGTAAATAGGTTCATGTTGATGTTGGGAGATTAATGTTGATGTAGAGATGTTAATGTTAATGTAAGCATTAATACACCATATTCCTTGGAGGCTTCAATTTCATTTCAGTGGTCCCCGAGGGAGAGAATTAATAATAATAATAATAATAATAATAATAATAATAATAATAATAATAATAATAATAATAATAATAATAAAATACTCTTAGTAGGATGAGTCTTGAAATGGAGAAACATATACATTTAAATATATGTATACCCTACATAGCAGTGGATTTGTTTCTCCTATAACAATAATAATAACAACAAATTGTAACAATTTCTAACACTATCACTAAGATTCTTTTAACATCTAGTACTGCTTCATAAAGATCTATGAAGACGCCAAGAAGAGGAAGAAAAAGAAGAAAAAAAAAAAAGAAATAATAATAAATGCTATCCACGCCTCCACGTCTCCATTAAGACAAACCTATCGACTCCTTTTCCGTGGAAACTGTACACTTTTAGTGGGACCCAGTCAGTCCTTGGTCACTTAGCTGGAAGTTGGCCTCTCCCCAACTTGCTTTTGTATTGTTTTTATATTTATATTTGTATTTATATTTATATTTATATGAATATTTGTATTTATGTTTACATTCATATTTATTTATTTATTTGGTATGGGAAGTCCAATCTCTGATTCTTCCCGAGCTTAGTTTGTTGCTTATCGTCCCCAAAGAAAACACGAAAGAGAATATATGTATATATATATATATATATATATATATATATATATATATATATATATATATATATATATATATATATATATATATATATATATATATATTATTACCCCAGGGTGTTGCAGATTCAATTTGCCGTTTATATTCCTCCCCTCTTTTTTCTCTCTCAGACGTTTATCGTTCTTTTGCACGTCTTTTCTCTCGTACGTCTTTCACTTTACATATTAAGAGCACTTTTATTGTCTTCTGATTTGATTACCGCACCTTGCTATTCCCGAGTGGGGCTAGACTAGATAATATTGCCAAGTATTTTCTCTTGGTAATTTTTTTTTATTCCTTTGCAAATTGAATAAGTAAACAATTATCCGTAACTGTGAGGAAATATTTGTTTTCTAAAGGGTAAATGTTCTGTTGCGTGACTCAGGGAATTTCCAGAGAATTTATGTGTATATATATATATATATATATATATATATATATATATATATATATATATATATATATATATATATATATATATATATATATATATATATATATATATATATATATATATATATATATATATATGGCAATATTGTATTTATATGTATATATATATACATACACGCATACATATATATATATTATATTTATATATTTATGTATTAAATAATACATACACATACATACATACATACATACATACATACACATTGAATAAAAACTACGCTTTCTTATCGTATAAATGAGAAAGGTATTCAATCTTTTTCTTTTACTTATTCCACACCGGAAACAGAAGCCGCGTAATAAACTATATTTATTAATTATTATTCGCCATGTCCTCGCAATATTTTTCTCGGAATATTATCCGAATTTTTACCTCGAAATGAAACGAATTTTTCCTGTCGTTCGGCAGAAACACAGGTTACATAATTAATCTTGAAATTTAATGCGGTCGGGGTGAGAGAGAGAGAGAGAGAGAGAGAGAGAGAGAGAGAGAGAGAGAGAGAGAGAGAGAGAGAGGACATGACACCCAATAAATATAGCTTTAGATAAATGGGGTCCGGATGCATATGTTACGTGTTCATGAAGTTTGCACGGTCAGATATATTTCCGATTGCGTACGTACAGCTTACATTACGCAGTGCAGGCACACATACACATATATATATATATATATATATATATATATATATATATA
>NC_089788.1:1015501-1023001 GCF_040412425.1 Macrobrachium rosenbergii | reverse complement strand
ATAAGGATATATATTTATATATATATATATATATATATATATATATATTTATATATATATATTTCAATTTCAATCAATCGTCTTAAGAGATATTTTGGGAAATTTATAACTTTTTAAAGATTAAAGTAAAAATTTTTTTACTGATATTATTAAAATGAAAAACAACTTAATCCCCCGTAGGTGGCTAGTGTCGTCAGTGCACGTCATGCGGTGTACTGTAGGCATTACTTAAGTCTCTGCAGCGTTCCTTCCGTAGGCCCTTAGCTGCTGCAACCCCTTTCATTCCTTTTACTGTACCTCCGTTCATATTCTCTTTCTTATTTATTTCTTTCCTCAACCCTCTCCTAACAATTGTTTGATAGCGTAACAGCAAAAGGTTTTCCTCCTGTTACGCCTTTCAGACCTTTCTACTCTCAAATTCCCTTTCAGCGCTGAATGACCTTGTAGGCCCCAGCTCTTATTATTACCCTTCGGCCCGAATTTTATCATCCATTCCATTCCAAAAATCAACAGGGCATTGAATCGTATCTGATTCTCTTATGCACAAAGAGGGAGATTAGATCTTCCGACTCGGAAGCTGAGCAACTAATCGAGTTTTCTGTACAGCGGTGGTGTCGGTATAATGCTGTATGAGCCGCGGCCCGTGAAGCTCTCAGCCAGCCGTGGTGCCTGTGTTGTTGCGTTGCCAGAAGCATGATTATGGCTAAATTTAACCTTAAATAAGATAAAAATTACTAAGGCTAGAGGGCTGCAATTTGGTATGTTTGATGATTGGAGGTTGGGTGATTAACATACCAATTTGCAGCCCTCTAGCCTCAGCAGTTTTTAAGATCTGAGGGCGGACAGAATAAGTGCAGACAGAATAAAGTGCGGACGGACAGACAAAGCCGGCACAATAGTTTTCTTTTACAGAAAAATAAAATGAATAATCTCTTGCATTTTTACAATAGAAATTTTTTATAGATAAAATTGTTTTTATATTTTTAGGGTTATTAACATAATAAGCTCGCCATATTTTTTTTGTAATGATAACTGAGTGCGCATCAGCATATGCGTAAAAACAGATCTGTTGAGCTTTATGTGGCGCACATGCTACACACACACACACACACACACACATATATATATATATATATATATATATATATATATGTATATATATATATATATATATATATATATATATATATATATATATATATATATATATATAATTAATATATATATTTAATACCGTTTGATTTACGTAAAGATATAACATCTGTCAGTGTGTTTTTTATTGTTTTAATTGCTAAAAATAACCTGGAGCAATGTCGTACAGTTGGAACTTCAGAAGTTCAAGCGAAGATGCATCGCATTATTACCTTTATGCTTTTCTTCTTACAATTTAATACATTTTTATTGATTTATTGATTTGTTTTTTCCATTTTTAATAAGTGAATCTCTTGTTTCTTTATTTCCCTTTACCTCCTCTTATACTTCTTCCTAATGAACACCTTCATATTCTTTGGAAGCTTGAATTCCAAGTCAGTGGCCCTGTGGTGGGCTTGTTCCATAGGAATAGGGTTCATCCTATGAATAATAATAATAATAATAATAATAATAATAATAATAATAATAATATATCCATCTAGAATAAATGACCTTAAAAATATATATATTATATATGATATTTGATATATATATATATATATACATATATATATATATATATATATATATATATATAAGGGATTTAGCTTTCAGAATTCCATCATCGATTCCAAATCTGGCATTCCGTTTTACCATTCTTCACTGAAGTCTCAATATTTCAGTCAATAATTTATAAAAATAAAGACAATTTGGTTTTAAAGATTTCCATCTTCAGATTCTTTTCATGATTATCTTGCAATTCTTAGAAGTATTTCTTGAAATTTTAGAAATATTTCACTTAATCTAGGTCTTAGTGTCTTTCTCATGCATTGTCAAGCTTATTCCTTTTTTATTATTATATTTTAAAAGCATTGTTATGCTTATTCCATCATTCGTTCTCAGTTTTCTGTAAAAGAAAACTATTTTGCCGGGTTTGCCTGTCCGCCCGCACTTTTCTGTCCGCCTTAGATCTTAAAATACTAGAAAATTGGTATGTTGATCATCCACCTCCAGTCAAAACATACCAAATTGCAGCCCTCTAGCCCCAGTAGTTTTTATTTTATTTAAGGTTAAAGTTAGCCATAATCTTCACCTGAACGTATGGGCCGTGGTTAAAGTTTCATGGGCAGCGGCTCATACAGCATTTATAAAACCACCGAAAAACAAATTCTCGGTTTTAAACTGTACAGACAACTCGTTTGCCGAAGAAACTTCGGATTCTTTTTACACATTATCACTGGCCATTTCAATCTTAAAGAAGGCATTTTGACCTGAAAACTTTAGATAAAATCGACAGCTTAAAAGCTTGTCTTAGTGTCCTCTTGATGAGATGTTTATTCCAGGTTTTTATTATTATATTTTAAAAGCATTGTCAATCTCTTTTCTCAATTTATGTTTTTTAGTTTTCTGTAAAGAAAACTATTGTGTCGGCTTTGGCCTGTCCGTCCGAACTTTTTCTGTCCGCTCTCGGATCTTAAAATTACTGAGGCTAGAGGGTTGAAAATTGGTATGTTGATCATCCACCTCCAGTCATCAAACATACCAAATTGCAGCCATCTAGCCTCTGTAGTTTTTATTTTATTTAAGGTTGAAGTTAGCCATAATCATGCGACTGGCAACGATATGGGCCACCATCGTGGTTAAAGTTTCATGGGCAGCGGCTCATACAGCATTTTACCGAGACCACCGAAAGGTAGATCTATTTTCGGTGGCCTTGATTATACGCCGTACAGAAAGACATCTCGTTTGCGCCGAAGAAACTTCAGACGCATTTTTACATGTTATCAAATCCGGCTTTCATTTCCATCGCGTCAATCTGAAAGAGAAGGCTTCGATCCACGCTTGACCTGATAAACTTTATCGTCGTTCTGACAAAAATCGATCAGCCACTAACGGGAAAAGCTTGTATATCAATTTGTCCTCTTGATGAAATCATTCTTTGTTAGTTTTCAATCTCCAGGTTTGTTTATGGGCTTAGAGACTTTTATCATTTGTTTTTTATTTTCGTGTTCTTTAAGTTCACGTCACTGTAAAATCAATCTCTTTTCTCTGCAATTTATGTCTTTTTAGTTTTCTGTAAAAGGAAACTGTTGTGTCGGCTTTGTCTGCCCGTCCGAACTTTTTCTGTCCGCTCTCGGATCTTAAAAACTACTGAGGCTAGAGGGCTGAAAATTGGTATGTTGATCATCCACCCTCCAGTCATCAAACATACCAAATCGCAGCCATCTAGCCTCAGTAGTTTTTATTTTATTTATGGTTGAAGTTAGCCATAATCGTGCTTCTGGCAACGATATAGGCCAGGCCACCACCGAGCCGTGGTTAAAGTTTCATGGGTCGCGGCTCATACGCTGTACAGAAAAATAATTTCTTCGGCGCATTTTGTACTTGTTTAGAAAGGAGAATGAAATATACTTGAAGCTCGTCGAACCTTGCTCGACAAGAGAGCAAATAAATTGCTCATGAAAATGATAAGATAAAGGATATTAGAGGCAGAAGTAGGCAGTCTTGACTGGTTACGCTGTTAAAGTTTATAATAACCAGAATCCTGGTTATAATAACCAGAATCCTGGTTTTTATAACCAGAATCCTGGTTATATTAACCAGAATCCCTGTCTTTGTTCTGAAACATTTTAGTATATTTTTGATATTTTAATCTAATTTCTTTGACATCAAGGTATCACAAATGGCGTTTTCTCTCTCTCTCTCTCTCTCTCTCTCTCTCTCTCTCTCTCTCTCTCTCTCCAAAATATTTCTCAGTTGAGGAATAAAGAAGAGTAATAAGTAAGTAATACTCTCTCTCTCTCTCTCTCTCTCTCTCTCTCTCTCTCTCTCTCTCTCTCTCTCTCTCTCTCTCTCCAAAATATTTCTCAGTTGAGGAATAGAGAGGAAGAGTAATATTCTGCCTGACATTTTCTGTCTTTCTCTAAAATATTTCTCAGTTGAGGAATAGAGAGGAAGAGTAATATTCTGCTTGACATTTTCTGTCTCTCTCTAAAATATTTCTCAGTAGAGGAATAGGGAGAAAGAGTAATAAGTAATAATGTCTGATATTTTTTCTTCTCTCTCCAAAATATTTCTCAGCTGAGGAATAGAGATGGAGAGGAATATTGTGTATGACATTTTCTGTCTCTCTCTCCAAAATATTTATGAGTAGAGGAATAGAGAGAAAGAGTAATAAGTAATAATGTCTGATACTTTTTCTCTCTCTCTCCAAAATATTTCTCAGCTGAGGAATAGAGAGGAAGAGTAACATTCTGTCTAACATTTTCTGTCTTCCTCTCCAAAATATTTATCAGTAGAGGAACAGAGAGAAAGAGTAATAATGTGTCTGACATTTTTTCCTCTCTCTCTCTCTCCAAAATATTTCTCAGCTGAGGAATAGAGATGGAGAGGAATATTCTGCCATCTGTTGCAAACTCAAGTTCCCACGATACTCTGTGGGAAAACCCTTCTCCTCTTCGGTGAAACAATTTGACGAACAGACAAACTCTCTCCAAGAACGCGATGCTCTCTTCCAAAGGGGTACTCTGGAAAGAAAAACGACTATTTTTGGGGGGCCCACAGTCTGGAAGGAAGTCAGAAACCGCTTGCAGTAGCTGTCAGGAAAACCTGAAGCTGATGTGTTGTAACTCGCATTTATAGAGGCAAGAGACTTGAGTTGTAGACTTTATATGGATATATCATTTATGACATATCCGTGACATAGGACATATCAGTGACGTAGCTATTCATAATATATGACAGCCTAGCCTGTACTTTTAGTAGAAAGCTGGATGCTTTGTGTAGCAGATGATAATGATAAAAGACTGTAAAAGACATTGCAAAAATATATATAATGAAAGAATTTGAAAGCGTTTGGAAAAGGAATACAGTGGATGATGGTAAAATAAGGGAATGAATGAAGTGACTGTTGTTGAGCCAACTCTCCTCCATGGAAGCGAAGTGTGGGTGTTGAATGAGAATGGAATAAAGATTTAAAACTTAGGAAGCAGTTTACTTTCAGTGTTAACAAATGTATGTGGATTGAGAAAAACTGAAAGAGCTGGTCAGAAGGTTCGTTAACGTACGTGTCAGGATGGATCAGAATCAGAGTGTTTTGAAGTGGTTTGGTTATGGAGAGAGAATGGAGCTATATATAATTTGTAATTAATGAGGCTTTTGTGCAGATGCACAGAGCAGTTGATGTATAGAAGTGAATGAAGAACGCCATAGAAAAGTGATATTGATGAATATAACTTTACTATTATTATTGTCAATACTAGCTGTTATATTTCTCTCTCTCTCTCTCTCTCTCTCTCTCTCTCTCTCTCTCTCTCTCTCTCTCTCTCTCTCTCTCTCTCTCCTCTTCATCTACTCACCGTTATTGCTCTTTCTTGCAAACCCTCTTTATATTTTTTTTTAATTCTGGACGAGTGTTTATCTTCCCCTCTCTCTCTCTCTCTCTCTCTCTCTCTCTCTCTCTCTCTCTCTCTCTCTCTCTCTCTCTCTCTCTCTCTCTGGGCGGATGCAATCAAACTCTCTGAGAGATTTCCCTTTGCACCAAATGATTTCAAAGACCATTGATTCTCCCAGACTTTGAAAATTAATGTCATATTTCGCCTCTCTCTCTCTCTCTCTCTCTCTCTCTCTCTCTCTCTCTCTCTCTCTCTCTCTCTCTCTCTCTCTCTCTGGCGTTCTACCTTTAAAGTCAGGCATGTGTATTCCATTTTCTCTCTGTATATATATAGAAAACTATTATAGAGATGGCGTCTGTCCGTCCGCACTTTTTCTGTCCGCCCTCAGACCTTAAAAACTACTGAGGCTAGAGGGCTGCAAATTGGTATGTTGATCATCCACCCTCCAATCATCAAACATACTAAATTGCAGCCCTCTAGCCTCAGTAGTTTTTATTTTATTTAAGGTTAATTTGTAACTCTGAAACGAGTAAAAAATGCGCCGAAGTTTCTTCGGTGCAATCGAGCTTTCTGTACATCGTATAATCAAGGCCACCGAAAATAGATCTACCTTTCGCTGGTCTCAGTATAATGCTGTATGAGCCGCGGTCCATGAAACTTTAATCACGGCCCGGCGGTGGCGTAATGTGTGATTTATATAATAGGTTTCGATAATATAGCATAAGCCTAGGCCTATTCGGTGGTTTGCGCAAGGCCGGTATATGTGTGATGACCCATATAGGCCTATATAGGTCTTGCAGCTGCAGGTAATCTGTACTCCATGATTATATATTGATTTTTGAAGTCTCGTAGACTGTGTGTTTCTTTGTAATTGTAAAGAGAAGTGAAATGAATAATTTTATGGTGTAAAATCAAATTTGTGGTGAGCATAGTACTAGGTTCCATCTTATCTCGCACAGTTAGAATTAGTACAGTGTCTCCTGTAATCCAAGAATGCCTGTCTATCGTATGTGACTGTTTGTGTCTATCTGTATGTGTAAAAAGCTTAATATAAAGTTTACGTGTGTATGTGGATCTGTAACCAGTGAATTACAATAGAATTACAAAATGCACATTTTGAAATGCAATTGTGACTACGTTCCAGTGAGCAGTTTACCTTTGCATGAATAAGTTGCCTTAGTTAAAATTCACTTTGCGGGTTATTAATATTTTTTTTCAACTAGTTATTCATTATTTTTTTAACTGAGAGTTTTCGTCTTTCTTTTTTTATTAATTTTCAAACGCCAACGCATTTTTCAAATGCATTTTTCACTGTAGTTTGTGGCTAATGTTTGTGAAAATTTTCGAACTAATTGGCAACCCAGCTGATGTGGAATGCTGGGTAATTGGGCATTTCTTCTATTAAGTCGCTTTTGTACTTTTTATCATTATTATTGAGTAGTTTTCTCCCTACATTCTTATTGATTACGTTTATTGACTATTTCGTTTGACAGTTACATATATGTGTATATGTGTGTTTATGCATATACAGAATTCAGATCTCAATAATAATAATAATAATAATAATAATAATAATAATAATAATAATAATAATAATAATATTAAATTCTCCATCAGTAAGTTCTCTCTCTCTCTCTCTCTCTCTCTCTCTCTCTCTCTCTCTCTCTCTCTCTCTCTCTCTCTCTCTCTCTCTCAACAAAGACTTTTAATACTGCCTTTCCCTAGTAAGTAAACTCAGGTAGGTTACTCTCCTCCAGCAGTAAGTTTTCTCTCTCTCTCTCTCTCTCTCTCTCTCTCTCTCTCTCTCTCTCTCTCTCTCTCTCTCTCTCTCCCCCCAAGACTTTCAGTGATGTCCTACCCCCAGTAAGTAAACTCTGGTAGGCTACTCCCTCCGAACAGCAGGAAGAACTAGATACTAACGACCTCACTTTTATGAAGCAATTCCTACGGTCCTTTACGACTGAATATCTTCGGT
>NC_089788.1:1008001-1013001 GCF_040412425.1 Macrobrachium rosenbergii | reverse complement strand
TAGCTCGCGTTTGTAAAAAAAAAAAAAAAAAAAAAAAAAAGAATAGAATATGCTTTTTGCTGGTGAAATGAAAATATGTCTTTTTTGTATTTTTCTTGTCATTTAATTGTTTGTGAATGTTTGTGAGGCTGAAGGTATTTGGATATATATATATATATATATATATATATATATATATATATGTGTGTGTGTGTGTGTGTATATATATATATATGTATATATATATATATATATATATATATATATATATATATATATATATATATATATATATATGTATGTGTGTATATATATATATATATATATATATATATATATATTAATATATATATATATATATATATATATATATATATATATATATATATATATATATATATATATATATATATATATAAACACATATCCAGATGCATTCAGCCTCACAAACACTCACAAACAATTATATGACTTACAAGAAATATAAAAAAGATTAGACAAATTTTCATTGTATCAGTAAATGGCATATTCTAATTTGTTTTTTTTTTTACAAGCGCAAGCTAAAAAAAATTACAAATTTAAAAAAATTATTATTAGGCACAAAACCTCTTGCTTTCTGGCCTTATCCATGTAAACGCATGTCCAAGCAGTGTGCAGTCAGCAAAAAAAAAAAAAATAATTTTTATTCTGTTCCGCTTCAATGGACTTCAGTTTGTGATGTACCTGTAGAGTTTTCCTCACTTGTATCTCGAACTTTTGGCTCCATTCCTGTGAAGGACTCTCTCTCTCTCTCTCTCTCTCTCTCTCTCTCTCTCTCTCTCTCTCTCTCTCTCTCTCTCTCTCTCAGTTCGATTAATCTCTTCTGGAACCGACATCTTTCTGTTGGCACTCTTCATTTGGGAAAGTCTGTGGGGTGGGGTTGGGGGGGCGGGTGGAGGCCGGGTGTCTGGTCTCTATTGAAAGTTCATTAAGTTCATTTTGGCGTCATTGGCGCTCGACTTCCGGGTGTCGTCACCCCAGACCGGAAATGGAACCATTGGGCATCTAATTGAAGGTTTCAATCGGTTCGATTCTTCCTTGCGCGAAGGAAGAAGAAGAAGAAGAAGAAGAAGAAGAAGAGAATTTTGGAGATTTTTGGAGTTTTCTTTGACTGTTGATTCTCTTCATTTATATATTATATATTTATAAATTTCTGACTCACACCAGGATCGAACCCAGGTCTTCCAATTGGAAGACGAGCCCGCTACTGCCAGCCAAACCACACAAGTCATAAAAGAAGTTGGAACCTGAGTACCACTGTATCTAAGGCTTTAACTGGTACTCTTTTAAGAGATGTGTGGTTTGGTTGGTATTGGTCTCGTCTTTCAGTTGAAGGACCTGGGTTCGATCCTGGTGTGAGTCAGAAATTTATTTCTGTTCCACACGTGATTGTGTGTTGGTTATTTCAATAATACTTATATATATATATATATATATATATATATATATATATATATATATATATATATATATATATATATATATATACTAGGTAAATACATACAATTATATACACACATATTTATTTATTAGAATCTTTTATTCACTAACGTGACATTTTTATCCAAATCTTTATATATATATATATATATATATATATATATATATATATATATATATATATATATATATATATATATATATATATATATATATATATATATATATATATATATATATATATATATATATATATATATATATATATATATATTCCTATCTCCTGACGACACCATCTTCATGGAATGGAGTGTTCCAGCAGTTCCGTTTAATCTCTCTCTCTCTCTCTCTCTCTCTCTCTCTCTCTCTCTCTCTCTCTCTCTCTCTCTCTCTCTCTCTCTCTCCCCGGATAAAAAATATATAATGACCTGACCTGCCCTCTGTGGGTTGAATATTCCAAGGATCTTGGAATATTCCAGCCAATATTCCAAAGGCATTGGAATATTCCATCTCCACCAAACCAAGATTACCAGTCCAGGAATGACATTTCTCACTACTCTCAGTAAAGTAAGTAGAATGATTTTGTTTCCGTTTTGTGTGTTGTTCCCTTAGCTTGAATGAAGTAGGGAGATACATAAAGGAAGTAGTAAATTAGAGTAATGAATCAGAAAGATGGGTATAAGGGGTAGTAATTAGAGTAATTATCCAAAACCCACATACAAACGTACACACACCAAGACTAATTGTCAATTGAAATTTGCTCTTGTTTGTAAAATTAAAAGGTAGGAAATGGGATCTGGGAATATTATCCTATCTTTTATTATTATGTAAAAGAAATATTATAGGAGTCAACATGAAAATTTTTTTGTTTTCTGTACAAGAAAACTATTGTGCCGGCTTTGTCTGCCCGTCCGAACTTTTTTCAGTCCGCACTTTTTCTGTCCACCCTCAGATCTTAAAAACTACAGAGGCTAGAGGGCTGCAAATTGGTATGTTGATCATCCACCCTTCAGTCATCAAACATACCAAATTGCAGCCCTCTAACCTTAGTAGTTTTTACTTTATTTAAGGTTAAATTTAGCCATAATAGTGCGTCTGGCCACCACCAGGCCGTGGTTAAAGTTTCATGGGCCGCGGCTCATACAGCATTATACCGAGACCACCGAAAGATAGATCTGTTTTCGGTGGCCTTGATTATACGCCGCGCAGAAAACTCGATTGCGCCGCAAAACACTTCGGCGCATTTATTACTTGTTTATTGTGCCGGATAGATTAAAAAGTAGGAAATGGAGTCTAGGATATTATCCTATCTTACAGCGTAGGATGACGCCCCCAGCACCTAACAGCTGCTAAAAGAGGATGGTAGGATTAATTCAGGTAATCCTGCCGTCGCTGGGATGAGATACTCTTTCTCCTTGGGGCTTAAAACTGATGTAGGATTAGTTCAGTTCAGTTCGTTATTTTTATATCTTTTTATACAAATTCTCATTCTCGTGATTCGTGATTCGGGTTTGGATAATTCTGTGGCTTCTATTTTTATTTTATTTCATTTTTCTAAATTATCGTTTCATTCTTCTTCTTTTTTCTTCCCATGAATATTTTTCTGAGCGTGTTCTCTCTCTCTCTCTCTCTCTCTCTCTCTCTCTCTCTCTCTCTCTCTCTCTCTCTCTCCTCTAAATAATTCTGTCATTGTGCTTTGATTTTATTTTCCATTGGTATTTTTCTATACGTGTTCTCTCTCTCTCTCCCTCTCTCTCTCTCTCTCTCTCTCTCTCTCTCTCTCTCAATAATTCTGTCATTGTGCTTTGATTTTATTTTCCATTGGTATTTTTCTATACGTGTTTTTCTCTCTCTCCCCCTCTCTCTCTCTCTCTCTCTCTCTCTCTCTAAATAATTCTGTCATTGTGATTTGTTTTGTTTCTCTCTCTCTCTCTCTCTCTCTCTCTCTCTCTCTCTCTCTCTCTCTCTCTCTCTCTCTCTCTCTCTCTCTCCCCTAATTATCCAGTTAACTGCATTGATTTTCTCTCCATGGAAATTCTCTCTCTCTCTCTCTCTCTCTCTCTCTCTCTCTCTCTCTCTCTCTCTCTCTCTCTCTCTCTCTCTCTCAAATTATCCAGTCAACTTCTTTGATTTTCTCTCCACGGATAATTCTCTCTCTCTCTCTCTCTCTCTCTCTCTCTCTCTCTGTTTACGATCTTAAGCACCAAAATGCGAGGACGAGCAAGAATACCGGGTCCTATCGTCGAGGAATAATTCCTTGCATAATGGATCGGGCTTCCAGACGAAGTTCGTGATAGGAAAGTAAATTGATAGAAGAGACATGAGCTTTTCAAGGACGAATTTAATGTGGACAGCGTGAGCCGTCGCTGGTTTCATTATTATTATTATTATTATTATTATTATTATTATTATTATTATTCAGAAGATGAACCCAATTCATATGGAAGAAGCCTCAGGGGCCACATTATTTATTATTATTATTATTATTATTATTATTATTATTATTATTATTATTATTATTATTATTATTATTGAAATTATTATTATTCAAAAGATCAGTTCTATTCATATGGAAAAAGCCCACCAAACAAACAGTTTGAAAAAAAATACAAAAACAATATGATTTAAAGACAGTTAAAAAAAAACGGACACCCTTCCAAGAAATGGCTTCTTCTTCTATATCCTTACCTGTCTTGTTCTTTCAATTCGACTTTCCCCTTGGCAGAATGCGCCCAGATTTGACTCGGATAACTGAATTACGCGGCAGTAATTGAATTTCAGGCTCCGCGTAATTGATCTTTTCATGACATATTGGGGGCTTCAGGCCTGATCTTTTGAAGGCACGGTCGGCTGAATTACAGAGGGCTGAAAGCTTGAATTCAGCTTTTTGGATTCATACTCGTACAGGTATTATTATAGGAATTCACACGTGCACAAGGCGTTAGCATGTGAATTTACATCCACAGAGAGTGTCAGAATAAGAATTCACACTTACACAAGGCATTAGTGTATGAATTTACATTTACAAAGTGTCAGTAAAAAAATTCACACTAAGAATTCACACTTCCACAAGGTATTAGTATGTGAATTTTTACATTTACGAAGTGTCAGTGTAAAAATTCACACTAAGAATTCACACTTACACAAGGTATTAGTATATGAATTTTTACATTGACAAAGAGTATTATTGTAAGAATTCACACTTACACAAGGCATTGGTATATGAATTTACATTTACAAAGAGTATCAGTATAAGGATTCACACTAAGAATTCACACTTACACAAGGCATTAGTATATAAATTTTTACATGTACAAAGAGTGACAGTATAAGAATTCACACTTACACAAGGCATGTATATGAATTTTTACATTTACAAAGAGTGTAAGTATAAGAATTCACACTTACACAAGGGATTAGTATATGAATTTTTACATTTACAAAGAGTATTATTATAAGAATTCACACTTACACAAGGTATTAGTATATGAATTTACATTTACAAAGAGTATTATTATAAGATTCATACTTACACAGGCTCT
>NC_089788.1:973001-1000501 GCF_040412425.1 Macrobrachium rosenbergii | reverse complement strand
GTATTCCTGAGACTTATGAATCAGGTCGTTCAGATCATCTTGGCGAATTCAGACCAAGATGAAATACAGAAGTCGATTTTACTCCCAATTCCGGCTGAAATTTTATTGAGTCTTGTCAGTTCTCGGGAGCTCAGAACTTTTCATACTTCAATCTCAACTTATCCTCGGCTATTTCTCATACTTCTGAGAGAGAGAGAGAGAGAGAGAGAGAGAGAGAGAGAGAGAGAGAGAGAGAGAGAGAGAGAGAGAGAGAGTCAGCTGATCGACGGAATTCATAGAAAGAAACTTTGGAGTATATCAAATATATCTAACATGTTTCGTCTGCATACAGGCTAATAAACACACACATATATATGTATGTATATATATATATATATATATATATATATATATATATATATATATATATATATATATATATATATATACGCGTGTGTGTGAGCGCATTTACCATAACTAATAAAAACCTCAATGAATTTTTCAATCGCATGAATACCAGAGAGAAAGACGCATAACTCGATTTTCCAATTTTAAATATGGATGGAAAAACAGTGAAGAATTTTTCGCGGACGTCTCTGAAAAAAATATATCCCGGAACAAAAAAGGCGGTTATAGATATTTATGGCCTTTGAAATGCTCAAGCGAAAAATGGCACTTGATTTATTTATTGACCAGTTGCGGGGCATAAAAATCTGCAAGTCAAAGGTTTCATAGAAAAAATGAAAAAAAGAATTTGCTCGGCAAAAATTGCAGCCATCTGTCAGTCTTTTATGAAGACTCAAATTGACAACACAGGAAAACAGTCATCTTAAAATAGTTTTTTTTTTTTTTTTTTAGTTTTCTGTAAAAGAAAACTATTGCGCCGGCTTTGTCTGTCCGTCCGCACTTTTTATGTCCGCCATAGATCTTAAAACCATTGAGGCTGAGGGCTGCAAATTGGTGTGTTGATCATCCATCCTCCAATCATCAGACATACCAAATTGCAGCTCTCTAGCCTCTGTAGTTTTTTTTTTTTATTTTAAGGTTAAAGTTAGCCATAATCGTGCATCTGGCAACAATATAGGATATGCCACCACCGGGCAGTAGTTGAAGATTCATGGGCCGCGGCTCATGCAGCATTATACCGACACCACCGAAAGATACATCTATTTTCGGATTGATTATACTCTGTACAGAAACTCGACTGCGCCGAAGAAATTCGACGCATTTCTTACTTGTTTTATATACAGAATAATAGCATAAGATAGGGGAATTCTTAACAACATAAAGTAGAATTATCTTTCTGAAAAAATAAATAAAAGATTACTCTTGCCTTTTCTGTCTCCTGCTTCTGCTACCGTCTATCTTTTTACTTGTCCAAAGGTATCCGTCCCTTCTCTCTCTCTCTCTCTCTCTCTCTCTCTCTCTCTCTCTCTCTCTCTCTCTCTCTCTCTTGGGCCTTTATTTGCCTCTGAAATCAGTACTTGTAAGACAACAGCGTCTTAAGAGCTGGGACATCAGTTAGGGCTCTCTCTCTCTCTCTCTCTCTCTCTCTCTCTCTCTCTCTCTCTCTCTCTCTCTGTTATACAATAGTCTACTGACACTCAACAGTTAATAATAATAATAACAATAATAATAATACTTTCAAATGAACAACATATTTTTTGGAAGATTGAATT
The DNA here is from genome assembly GCF_040412425.1 of Macrobrachium rosenbergii. NCBI lineage: Eukaryota > Metazoa > Arthropoda > Malacostraca > Decapoda > Palaemonidae > Macrobrachium > Macrobrachium rosenbergii. The sequence continues at coordinate 998,843 of NC_089788.1, read as the reverse complement.
TCGAGTCATTGGCACCTTTGGGCTTGTTCCATATGAATAGAGTTCATCTGAATAATAATAATAATAATAATAATAATAATAATAATAATAATAATAATAATAATAATAATAATAATAATGCTTTCAAATGAACAGCATATTCTCTGGAAGACTGAATTTTAAGTCATTGGCACCTGTGGTGGGCTTGTTCTATATGAATAGGGTCATCTTCTGAATAATAATAATAATAATAATGATAATAATAGGGTTCGTCTTCTAAATAATAATAATAATAATAATAATAATAATAATAATAATAATAATAATAATAATAATAATAATAATACTCTCAAATGAACAGCATATTCTTTGGAAGATTGAATTTCGAGTCATTGGCCCAATGGTGGGCTTGTTCCATATGAATAGGGTTCCTCTTCTGATTAATAATAATAATAATAATAATAATAATAATAATAATAATAATAATAATAATAATAATAATAATAATAGAAAGCAAATGGGAATAAAATATTTTAATTACGTTCACTTGCAATGCTCTTAGCCACTTTCTAATATACGTCTTGCAAGGAAAACTTCAGATGAAAAAATATTTTAGGAAAAATATCAATTACTTAGTTCAAGAAAAGCTGAATAAAACTACACACCTCGCTTTCAAAACTCTCTCCCTCGGTGAAAGCTCAATTAAGAAAAACGACCGAGAGGCGAAAGTCCCGATGCCAGAGAGAGCATGAAACCAATCAATCAGTCAATCGAGAGGTGGACAATATCGACCAGGGAAAAGAAATGTCTATTTTAAACTTGTTCTCCTGCGTAAGTGATCGTAAATCATTTTAATTTACCTAAATAAGAATAAAATTTGTGTCTTAAAGGCAGTGACAGGACAGATTATACCTTTCAAAGGATATCAGGTGTCATTAGACGTTTGCATTGTCGCCGTAGCAGGAAGGACTTCGCGTTATTTGTCGTTGTCACTTGGTGTTAGTTGAATGTCGAGACGATAAATGGCGTTGGTTGTGTGACTGATGACTGTCAATATACTGGGAGGGGTTTTAATAGTCAATTTGATTCTAAGCAGGTAGCAATGAGCAAAGGGGTTAAAGGTGGGAGGGGAATCTCTCTCTCTCTCTCTCTCTCTCTCTCTCTCTCTCTCTCTCTCTCTCTCTCTGTCTGGTGTGTTGCAGTAGTCTACTGACACTCTCTTGAAATCATCTCTCTCTCTCTCTCTCTCTCTCTCTCTCTCTCTCTCTCTCTCTCTCTCTGGTGTGATGCAGTAGTCTACTGACACTCAAAAGCTAGGTTTGTACTATTGAAATCCTCTCTCTCTCTCTCTCTCTCTCTCTCTCTCTCTCTCTCTCTCTCTCTCTCTCTCTGGTGTGATGCAGTAGTCTACTGACACTAAAGTTAGATTAAAATATTAAAACTCTCTCTCTCTCTCTCTCTCTCTCTCTCTCTCTCTCTCTCTCTCTCTCTCTCTCTCTCTCAGAAATGAGTTAATTTTAAAGAAGTTTATTTTATTTTTCTATATCGTTAAAGAAGTAAATTTACTTAGGTCAGAGGCTTGACAAACAATTTATTTCCTCTTTGCAGTCGTTGCGACGCCAATTCAGAGAAATCAATCAATCAGTTCTCTTCACTCAAGCTTTTTTTTCCTTCTTCTATTTACCGATATTTCTCTCAAGTTTCTTTTGTCCCTTTTAAATTCTCTTTACGTTTTCCATCTCTTATTTCTGTAACCTTTACTTGAGGTTCTTTGCAGCGTGCTTTCGGCCCCGAGCTGCTAAAACCCCTTTCGTTCCTTTTACTGTACCTCCTTTCATATTCTCTTTCTTCCGTCTTACTTTCCTCTACCCTCTCCTAACAAACCTTTTCACTGTCAATTTCCGTTTCAGCGCTGAATGACCTCATAGGTCCCAGTGCTTGGCCTTTGGGCTAAATTCTATATTCAGTTCAGTTCCACTCCAGCTGTTATTTTTTTCTGTCAGCACTTTTTCTGTCCGCCATCGGATCTTAAAAACTACTGAGGAGGCTAGAGGGCTGCAAATTGGTATGTTGATCATCCATCCTCCAATCATCAGGCATACCAAATTGCAGCCGGCTGAGGGTTTCATGGGCCGCGGCTCAGGCAGCATTATACCGAGAACACCGAAAGATAGATCTATTTGCGGTGGCGTTGATTATAAGCTGTACAGAAAACTCGATTGCGCCGAAGAAACTTAGGCGCATTTCTTACTTCTTATATTTAACTTCTGAAACAAATGACAAAAATATATTATAATATTCTTCTCAAAAGCTGTGAATCGTATATGAAACTGAATGACAACGCATTGCGTCCCAGTGATTGTATTCAAATTTTGATGTATATAGGCAGATATATGCGAGAGAGAGAGAGAGAGAGAGAGAGAGAGAGAGAGAGAGAGAGAGAGAGGCATAAACATTGGTTCCATTGCAAAGTGGGATCACGCGGTTGAGTAAGAATGTTCTCATATACAGTCATAACAACAACAATGAATCCAGGACTGACAACATTATTAAAACACTGTTTAATGTATTAGGGAAACATGATAATAATGTTGATTCCTTACAGAATGAGTAGTGGTTATAGATGTTTGCACATCTTTCCCAGAAGAACCGACTGTCGTTCCACCCGGGCGGACAAACAGGTTTGTAAGAGGAGTGTGGATGTGTCATTTCTCCCCTACCCTCCCGATCCCCTACTTACCCCGCCCCCACTCTGGGCGGACAAACAGGTTTGCAGGAGGAGGGTGGATGTGTCATGTCTCCCCTACCCTGCCACCTCTCTGGGCGGACAAACAGATTTGCAGGAGAAGGGTGGATGTGTCATTTCTCCCGTACCCCTCAATCCCTACCTACCCTGCCCCCACTCTGGGCAGATAAACAGGTTTGCAGGAGGGTGGATGTGTCATTTCTCCCGTACCCTCTCTATCCTCTACCTACCCCGCCCCTACCCCGGGGCAGACAATTAGGTTTGCAGGAGGAGGGTGGATGTGTCATTTCTCCCATACCCTCCCAATCCCCTACCTACCCCGCCCCCACCCGGGGCGGACAAGCAAGAAAGAACCACTCAGTTTTATTATATATATATATATATATATATATATATATATATATATATATATATATATATATATATATATATATATATATATATATATATATACATCCATGCAGCTAGCTAATCTGTCATTACACGCCCTGGGCACCATTAAGCTCTCTGCTAATGCATCGATTTCGCATGAATCATTGTAGGGTAGAGATGGAGGGAACAGTTCTAAATATGGCCTCTCACTTATGTACCAGCCGTTATTCCGTTTGACGAATGCGTCCATTTCTCTTCTTGGACTAATCAAAGTGTTGACTTAGCCTCCTCACGCGACAGTCCTATCATTTAACTCCGCGTCCTGATTGATTGGTTGGACTGACAAAGAGGCAGATTTATGTCGGGCCCACAAAACTAATACATTAAACGAAATTTGTTTCTTGTGAATTTCGGTTGCGCTTGCTAAAGGTACAGACGAGTTAACTTTCTTGGTGCGCTGATTTTAAGAATGAAGAAGAATTAGCTGGGCATAATTTTTCAACCAATATAAAATGAAGAAGAATTAGGTGGGCATAATTTTCAACTAATACCAAATGAAGGAGAAGTAGTTGGGCATAATTTTCGGCTGATATAAAATGAAGAGGGATTAGCTGGGCATAATTTTCAACTAATATAAAACGCAGAAGAATTAACTGGGCATAAATTTCAGCTAGTATTAAATGCAGAAGAATTGGCTGGGCATAATTTCGACTAATATAAAATGAGGAAGAATTAGCTGGGCATAATTTTCAATTAATATAAAATGAAAAAGATTTAGAAAATGAAGAATTATCTGGGCATGATTTTCAACTAATATCAAACGAAGGAGAATTAGCTGGGCATAATTTTCAACTAATATAAAATTCAGAAGAATTAGCTGGACATAATTTTCAACTAATATAAAATGAAGAAGAATTGGCTGGGCATAATTTCCAACTGATATCAAATGCGGAAGAATTAGCTGGGCATGATTTTCAACTAATGTCAAATGAATGAGAACTAACTGGGCATAATTTTTAACTAATATAAAATGAAGAATTAGCTTGGGATAGTTTTCAACTAATACGAAATGAAGAAGAATTAACTGGGCATAATTTTTCAACTAATAAAAACAAGAAGAATTAGCTAGGTATAATTTGTTTTATTAGGTGAATATATATCAGTTGACTGAACCATATAATCAGTGATGAGGATTTTATTAAAAATTTTATCTGAAAATTATATTACATTCTGTTTGACCGAACATAGCCATCAAATTTTTTAAAGAAGTTGTTTTATCATTAATGCTCAAATTAAATTAAAATAATTATAATAATATTAACAAAATGATACATTTCTTGATAATTCCACGTTTATATTTTGACGGATTCTCATCGTCAGTCCTTGAAGAATCATTCGTATAAGTTTTTGAAAAATCATTGATAATTGTATTATTGATAATTTTCAGTCCTTGAAAATCATTGATATAAGTTTTTGAAAAATCATTGATAATTTTGCTTTTGATAATTTTCAGTCCTTGAAGAATCATTAATAATTATATTATTGATAGATGTAAATCTTATATTATAAAGTCTGAGGAAGACTAAGAATCATCCTCAAGTTACAGATGATGATAATAATGTTATGTGATGATGATTATGATGATAAACTTTTTGATAATTGAGTAAAACGAAAATAACGAAGGTATGTACCCACGAACATTGATAATTCAAATCTTATATTATAAAATCTGAGGAAGAATAAAACTAATCTTCAAGCTACAGATAATAATAATAATAATAATAATAATAATAATAATAATAATAATAATAATAATAATAATAATAATAATAATAAAATAAAAATTGAATAAACCTTTACCGAAGCCTAAGTCTTCAATTGTCAATTGCAGACCGAACGGAAATCGATCTGAAGAACGTATGAAGGGTTCAGTTTGAAATCTGCCACAAAATACGAAGGGTATTTTTTTTTCCTGTCTGAAGAGTCTCCAATAAATAATGCTGTCGAAGACGAACGACTAGTAAAAAAAAGGTATGATATCCGATGCCAGTGGTGGGTTTTCTCTTTATATATATATATATATATAATATATATATATATATATATATATATATATATATATATATATATATATATATATATATATATATATAGAGAGAGATATATAGAGAGAGAGAGAGAGAGAGAGAGAGAGAGAGAGAGAGAGAGAGAGAGTATATGGCCACGAGGAAACTGAAACGTAGGATTGCAAGTTTTTATTTCTTTGCTCAAATACGTTTGAAATAAAGGCCACATATCTTGCATTCCTCTGTTTCAATTACCTAATGGCCATGTGTATCTTAATCTCTCTCTCTCTCTCTCTCTCTCTCTCTCTCTCTCTCTCTATATATATATATATATATATATATATATATATATATATATATATATATATATATATATATATATATATATATATATATATATATATATATAGATACATGCATCTACATATATACATATATATATAAAATATTATTCAATATATTTGAATATAATTATATACATAAAAAATAATAATTCCTTTTTTATCGTTATTCATTTGAATAATTCCATAAAAAAATAATTATTCCTTTTTTCGTCATTGTTAAGAAAATTGTTAAAAATAAAATGTAGTCACTACAGGAATGAAAATGACTTGTATTTTATTTCTTATTGAATTTATGTTTAACTGTACAAAATCCAGATGACTCAGCACATTCTTCCCTAACGTTTTTACGTTTATCTGAAAATACCGTCGCTTGGGAGATTAATAATGACCTGCTATGCTGTGACCTTTAAGAGTTCATTGACTCCGATTCGGAGAGAGAGAGAGAGAGAGAGAGATAGATTTTCAAAAGGTTAGTCTCCATTTGTCCCCAATATTCATTCTTGCTGTAGATTTTACTTGGAATCATTTGAAGAGAGAGAGAGAGAGAGAGAGAGAGAGAGAGAGAGAGAGAGAGAGAGAGAGAGAGAGAATCGACTTTCAAAAGGTTAGTCTCCAATTGTCTCCCATATTCAGTTGTGCTCTATGTTTTATAGATGGAATCTTTTGGGAGAGAGAGAGAGAGAGAGAGAGAGAGAGAGAGAGAGAGGATCGATTTTCATTCTTGCTGTAGATATCACTTGGAATCATTTGGAATCTATTATTAGATAAAAGAAAGAGAGAGAGAGAGAGAGAGAGAGAGAGAGAGAGAGAGAGAGAGAGAGAGAGAGAGAGAGAGAGAGAGAGAGAGAAAGAATAGTTTTCCAAAAGGTTAGACTGCAATTGTCTCCCATATTCAGTCATGCTATATTTTTTATAAGGAATCTTTTGGGAGAGAGAGAGAGAGAGAGAGAGAGAGAGAGAGAGAGAGAGAGAGAGAGAGAGAGAGAGAGAGACTGTATTTCCAAAAGGTTAGTCTCCAATTGTCGCCCCATATTCGTTCTTGCTACATTTTTAATTTGGAACTTCTGTTGCATAAAAGAGAGAGAGAGAGAGAGAGAGAGAGAGAGAGAGAGAGAGAGAGAGAGAGAGACAGAAATTAGCTCTTGACATTAACTCGGTCCCTGAATACTTCATTCAGTTGTCATTTTTAGCCCGCGGCCTAATCAGTTGATGTACTGGAGTCTCGGAACAGTAACAGTGACCTCGTCTAAAGAGATGCACATATTTTTCGAGAAAATATGTCAAAATATTTAGATTTTAGTTTTCTGTAAAAGAAAACTATTGTGCCGGCTTTGTCTGTCCGTCCGCACTTTATTCTGTCCACTCTTTTTTTGTCCGCCCTCAGATCTTAAAAACTACTGAGGCTAGAGGGCTGAAAATTGATATGTTGATCAACCACCTTCCAATCATCAAACATACCAAATTGCAGCCCTGTAGCCTCAGTACCTTTCATTTTATTTAAGGTTAAAGTTAGCCACAATCGTGCGTCTGGCAACGATATAGGCCAGGCCACCACCGGGCAGTGGTTAAAGATTCATGGGCCGCTGCCCATACAGCATCGATACCACCGAAAGTTAGATCTATTTTCGGTGGCCTTGATTATAAGATGTACAGAAAACTCGATTGCGCCAAAGAAACTTCGGCGCATTTTTTACTTGTTTTGTCATGTCCCAAGGCTAGTTAAAGTTAGGTTAGGTTAGGTTAAGTTTCTATGGAAATTTGAGTGTGAGAAACGGAAGGAGATTATCTTCAACAAAATCCTATGGTTAGTTTTTAAGACATGGCGTCCCGCTTTTTTCAGAAAAAGGTCCCGATACTCGGTTACATCTCGGGAAAATGTTACCGGAATGTTTTTAATGGAATAAGTTCAGAAAAATTGGATCAAGTTTTTAAAAATATTCTCTGTCAGAGTTTTTTTTAGCAGCTATTATTAAATTCTGTTTGCAGAAGCTGTGATAAACCTTATTAAGCACAATCATTCCACCCCAATACCACCTTGACAGACTTCACAGGCTTCAGATATCTTGCAACAAAAAAGAATTTTATTTTCTTTTTTGGGGGAAATTCCCATCTCTAATTAGCATTAACGTGCATACATGTTGTTAGCGGTAGTCTCTGCCTCGTTACACATTCTAAACAATCTTCCTATTCCTTCTCTCTATTCCTCTTTTTATCAAGGAGGTTTCTGTTCTAATTAGACGTCTATCCTTACCGTCCCCGTGGTAGGGCATACTACGGCAAATACGCACCTTAACGAACATCCTTAGAAATGTTTGTCCTTGAATATTTAATCAGACGAGTCAACAGCATCCAGCTTCTTCTTCTTACCCTGGGATGTGGTTCTTTGCCGTACTTCCCAGAAAACCCTTACAGAGCAACATTTTTTTTTTTCCCCGTTATTTCAAAACAACATCAGTTATTCAAGAGGAAGAAGCCTTCATCGCCTGAGAGATGATTCTCTCTTCAGACTTTCCCCTCCCCCTTCATAATACTTTCACTGTAGTTCATAATAGTTTGTATTGTAGTTCTCTGAACTCCTTTTTTTTTTAATTATTCGCTATTTCTCTTGCGGAAAAACTTCTGTATCCTGGGAACTGAAGCTGTGAAAGACATTCGGAGAGTGAATTGCTTCATCCCCTTTATAGAGAAAGAAGGAGAAACTTGGCCTTAGGTCACAGACGTCTGAGAAAGTGGCTTTAGGTCAGAAAAGTTTGAGAAACTGGCTTTATATCACAGAAGTCTGAGAAAGTGGCTTTAGGTCACAAAAGTCCGAGAAAGTGGCTTTAGGTCAGAAAATTCTGACAAAGTGGCTTTAAGTCAGAAATTCTGAGAAAGTGGCTTTAAGTCAGAAAATTCTAAGAAAGTAGTTTTAAGTCAGAAAAGGCTGAGAAAGTGGCGTTAGGTCAAATTATTCTTAGAAATTGGCTTTAAGTCAGAAAAGTCTAAGAAAGTAGTTTTAGGTCAGAAAAGTCTAAGAAAGTAGCCTCAGGTCACAAAAGTTTGAGAAAGTGGCTTTAGGTCAAAGAAGTCTTAGGATTGGCTTTAAGTCAGAAGAATCTGGAAAAGTGTCTTTAGGTCACAAACTTTGAGAAAGTGACTTTAGGTCACAAAAGCCTGAAAAAGATTTATGACAGTGTCCTGTGCCATTGTAAACAATTTGACAACAATAGCACAGGTATTATAAGTAAAGGAAATGGAATGGAGGCTTCATAAACGACATTAAGAAGCTCTGTTAGAATAACAAAAGTGTTTACATATCCGAGCCGCTTCCAGTTGGTCATTTGTCTTAGTTTCCAGGCTGCTTCCAGGCATTCGTTCGTTTGTTTGTTTACATTCTACCGATATCTCCACTCTGAATGAGTCCTCAGAGTTAATATTTATCGCTACTGATTCAGAAATGACAATTTCTCACGTTTCCACCAAAGTTGTAGACGGAGAACCAGACCATCTGAATAGTAGAATTTTAAGCTGCATGCGAATATGGCTGGCCTAGGTAGATAGATGCTTGGTTAACCTTAAATAAGTTCATCCATATTATTGCCTAAGTGGAACACTAATCTTTAAAAGTGCTCCATCAAATCAGGTATTTCTAATTTGTTGTGATCTTTGTCATTGCAGAGATAGGGCAGAAACAAGCATCCTGGAAGAGAAGTGTCGTTATTGTAGTACCAGGCCTCTTAGTCTAAGGCTAATCATCAGTTGTCAGATGCATGGAGCAAGACCTTGAAACTCCTTTCTTGCAGGTAAGAGAGTTCTGTGCGTATATTATGAACAAATTGGCACAAAGATTGGTATTACCATTCAGAAACCGCAGCCCCATAATCACTTTTTAATTAGGTTACCTTAGGTTAGGTTAGGTTAGGCTAGGTGAGGTTGGTCTAGGGTTCAGAAGGTGCATAGACTGATCAACATGTGTTAGGTTTGGCTACGTAAGATGGAATCTTGGATGTGCCCAGGTCTATAGATAGTAAAATGTGCTCAAATCCTTATTGTTCAGGTTACTGGTCTTTGAATACTATTGCATTATCAAGATTAAACCTTTCTGATACTAAAATAAGCTGTAATCTTAAGATTAACGTTCCAGTCATTGGTCTTTGAAACCTGTGTGATACTAAAATAAATTTTAATCTTAAGATTACTGTGCCAGTCACAGGTATGTGAATAATATTGCATTATTTAGATTTATTCATTTTTAAGGCTATAATTTGAATAACACCCGGTTACCATATCTTTTATTATAAAATATATAACACCAGTACAAAATAATTATGTCTCATGTTGTAATTGTAATATTGACATTAGCTTATATTTCTGAGTTTTTTTATTGATGGAACACGATTCAGAAAATAATTTCAACAAATAAAATATTATTTTCTTTAAGGAAAATAATTGTAACATTCTAATAATAACATTGTCAATTATATAATATAATATATCACCGTATTGAGTGAGTTTACCATTTAGCTTAGTAGTGAAGACTGTTATATTTAAATATAATTAAACTGAAATTCAATTTAGGAATATATATATATTATATATGTGTGTGTGTGTATATAGCAGGTTAGATGTTTGATTAATATATTTTGCAATAATCTTAATTATAATTATATATATATATATATATATATATATATATATATATATATATATATATATATATATAATCACAACAAATATATTTATCACAAGAGGCTTACAGTACCCCACAATACCCCCATACGTGAATGACACCTTGTGAATGGAGCCTTGGCCCACAGGGACTAATAAATTGGGGGGCCCGCGTCAGTCCCATGAATAATGGCAATGAGTAGAAAAACTTGAGGCATAGTGGGCTTCTTGAGATAAAAAAATCTTAAGTATAAATTTCGAGTTGACGAGAAAAAATGGCGGAGAGGATATTGTGTTTTATAGTTTGGGAAGAAAGGTATTATATGATTTTAGTCCTAAGTTTGGAAAACAAGTAAAAGGTGGACCGAAGTTTCTTCGGCGCAATCGAGTTTTCTGTACGGCCGCCACGGCGTACAATCAAGGCCGCCGAAAATAGATCTATCTTTTGGTGGTCTCGGTATAATGGTATATGAGCCGCGGTCCATGAAACTTTAAACACGGCAAGGCGGTGGCGTGTCCTATATAGTTGCCAGAAGGACGATTATGGCTAACTTTAACCTTAAATAAAATAAAAGCTACTGAGGCCAAAGGGCTGCAATTTGGTATGTTTGATGATTGGAGAGTGAATGATCAACGTGCCAATTTGCAGCCCTCTAGCCTCAGTAGTTTTTAAGATCTGAGGGCGGACAGAATAAAGTGCGGACAGACAAAGCCGTCACAATAGTTTTCTTTTACAGAAAGCTAAAAAGATAAATATTTTGTGTACTCCACAATAGGGGGTTAGTGTCTTCAGTGCACCTTACTCTGTGCACTGTAGGCGTTACTTAAGGTTCTTTGCGGCGTCCCTACGGTCCCCAGCTGCAACCCCTTCTGTTTTTTTTTTTTTTTTTTTTTGCTGTACCTCCGTTCATATTCTCTTTCCTTACTCATTTTCCTTTTTCAGCGCTGAATGACATCGTGGGTCCCAGCGCTTGGCCTCTGGCCTAAATTCTATATCCAATTCCACAACTATTTATTGAAATTCATTCGAAATCTCTTGAAATAAAACACTAAGCAACAAGAATTCTAAATAAGACGCGGAAAGAACATTATCGAAATCCTCCAAATTTCTTACTGAATGCCTTCAGGTGGTAATCAGAAAATAAGTAAAAACGAAATAAGAGAGATAAAAATACCGAGAGAAGGAACGAAGAGAAGAAATTATTTGTTTTCTCGCGGAAAAAGTTCAGAAAATCACGAAAGTTTAGTTTAGTTTAGTTTAGCTTCGAATGTTGTCCGAGGGTCGAGTTTAGCAGCGCTCGCAATCTCGACTAATGTCCCGGATGTGGTGGATGGTGTCCATCAAGAGAGATTCGGCAGAGATTAGACTCTGGGAATGAGAGAGAGAGAGAGAGAGAGAGAGAGAGAGAGAGAGAGAGAGAGAGAGAGGAGGAGGAGGAGGAGGAGGAGGAGGAGTCGCACAAATGGGACAATGTGGTATATAAATTGTTTTTCATTTTAATATATATATGTGTATATATGTATTTTACGTTTTCCGTATTTTAGTTTGAAATATATCTATATATATATATAACAATTTATAGTTAATTTAGCCTTGTGATTCTGACTTCGGGTAGGGAAAACGTAAAAAGAGAGAGAAAAAAAGGAGCAATTTCATATATAAATAGGTTTTTCTTGTTACTGATATTAAATATTACGTAAATACATATATATAAATTTATATATATATGTATTTACATAAATGATATCAGTATATATATATAACTCATATATATATATGAAACTGGAGAGAGCCACAGTCGCATACTTATACGATATGATCCTCTGTAATGAGATATATGTATCATTATAACCCACGATAATGAAAATGCTCAAAAGAATAATCAATTCAAAGTTTCACTGAGCCTTTATCTCAACACTGCAGTTTTTTTTTTTAAACTTAAAAAACCACTGCCGATGCAAGAACAATCGGACAATTTTTAAGGGATTTATTTTTGTTTTTCTTTTTGTTAATATTACGACTGACAAAAGCGTGACTGAAATGGTCTTAGCTGTTCTGGAAAATATTTATTTTATTTATTTATTTATTTTTTATTTATTTTTTTTTTTGGCGGTCCGTGGATGAATGTGTTTTATTTATATTTTACGTCGTTTCTTTGTTTAAAAGATTTTTAGGGCTTCCGTAAAAGCGGCAAGGCGATGGGGACTCCTGAAACTCTTGCAATGGCGTGTGGGCTCGAGGGCTGACGGTCGATGTTGAGGATCATCCACCCTTGAAAGGGCCACGTGGTTAGGAAATTGCATCGATGGGGCCAGGTGTTGAGGACGTCTTCACAAGTTCAAGTCCATATCTTCCAGCCCGCGTGTGCAACGATACCTCGTGGGCCATTATCGGGCTTTGGTTTATCCCCTCCTATGGGCCACGGCTCATAACACAGATTATACTCAAGACCTGCTGAAAGATAGATTTATTTTGGCCTGGCCTTGAGATACGCCCAAGCCAGATTACTTTTGCCTAAGAAAAGATCTTTATCAAAAATGGGAGCGCGCAATCTTTTAACCCTTGTTTTTAAAGTTTCTAGACAGATGGTTTATCGATCACCCTTTATTCCATTCCAAATGAATCAACCAATCAACAACAAAGGAATCTCAGGCAATTTGCTGTGGATATTTTTAATCATTGTTTCTCCCCACTGACAAGATGATCATAAAAGTTCTCGGGTTTTCTGACTCAGATATTCAAGTTTGAGAACAGGCAAATTTCTCTTACGTTACTGTTGGTCTGCCAAAAAAATGGCAAAATGAACTTTAATCCCTTCCTCCCGGGAGGGTTTTATGAAGCGCCGTTAATTTTAATCCCACACATTGGGAGGTTCTTTGCGGCGTAACAGAACCCAAAGCTGCAACCCCTTTAAACACTTTCAAAAGAATACCTACTTTAGATTTGGTTACCCATCTGGTAACCCTCCTAACAAGTGATTCTAATGCAACAATAATGTTGTCTTAATTAAGATTATCAAACCACATTTTCTCTCAATTTCCCTCCAACAAATGAAAAGCCTCAAAGGTTATTGTTCAAGAATTAAAATACACCATTACTTAATTTTGATAAAATGAATGCAGTTAAGTACAATCTGCCTTGGGGAAGAAAATTTGTAGTTCAATGAAAAACAGCGTTTATTTTTTCGGCGCAATGACATCCCTTTTACAGCCGATACAGCGTATAATGACTAAAATACATATTCGCATTGATCTTTATCTTCGTTTTAACCTACCCGGTTGGCTCATCTATCGTTGCAAGAGAGCACGATTATGGCTAATTTTACCGAAAATAAAACTAATCGAGTGCGGGCTGCTATTTGGATGTTTGATGATTGGAACCTGGATAAACTACGCTAATTTTATGCCCACTGCCTACTCAATGTTATGATCTGGGGCGGACAGACAAAAGATGTGGACGGACAGACAAACAGCGATCTTGGAAGAAATGGAAAAAGGGGAAAACCAATAACATCATCCGGACAATCAGAAAAATTACCAAGACGTTAATCAATGAAACTTGACCGCATATGAAAACTTTGTCACGTTTCTCCAAATGTTCAGCATTGGATATTTTCAATCACAAGGCAAGAGTTTATGACTCGCGATTCATTAAAATAAAGATAACTAAATGACTAAAAGAAAGTAAATGATATTGGCGTTGAAGAGCTAACTGGGTGCAAAAAAGCCAAGGTTTTATTTGTTAGGCGGGAATCTATCGTCCACCGCCTATAAATTACGGCCCGGACTATCACTTCAGTCCCAGGGCGAAGAAAGTGACTACCCGAAGGGCGCGACTCCTTCAGGAGGGCATTGTTTCTCTTTCCTTCATGGATTTTGCCAAGGTATGTATTCATCACGTTCCACTTTTCACTGTTATTCTCAATGATTTAGACAATGTGTATAATGGTATCCCGTATTTAATTTCCTCTTGTGGTGATAATTTAAATCAGAAGATTAATAACAGAAGGTGATAAGAGATAGATGTTCCCTTTGAGGAACGGAGGAAGATAGAGAGGTCTGACGTCCCCTTCTGGATTAGGGGTGCCAAGACCTTCGAAAAATGAAATGGCGGCACAGGTGCCAATCGGAGCTCGCAGTACCGAGCTCTTTGTAATTACCTGGAATGTCCCACTCCTCTCTCTCTCTTTCGCCTCGAGTCTTTCTTAATGGGACTCTCGTCCTCGGCCAGGCATTGGTCGGAGGGCCCTCGACCGGAGGGCGGGAGGGGTACCACCTGGGCCTGCTGATGCGACACTGTACGCAGGAGTGTTCTTTGCGGTTCTTCCTTGATCCGTCGCGGCTCTTGTTCGTTTTACATCGGCCAAGTGAGATATTCTCTTTCTTGATCTCCTGAATTGCGTCGGCGACTTTTGAGGCAGAGAGGAAAACTCGGTCGGGGGTGGCGTGGGCTCTCGCAGGTAACGATGACCAGCTCAGGTACGCCCTGCAGATCCGCACCTGCAGGTGAGCTTCCGCGGTGGTCGGAGGAACCGTCTCTCTGACCGACGCTGGTAGCGGTGCCAGGCCGGGAAGAGAGGGGTCCTGATTTTATCCCGTGAATGGATGATCGGCGTCTGCGCTCTGGCGTTGGCACAACACAAAGTCCAGGCGCTGATTGAGGTTTCTTGGGCTCGTCGGTCAGGACGGACGAGCATTATACGCTGTACATGCTCGATGGCACCGGCAGGAATTTTCATCTCCTGAAGGAGATTTGATTTTGGCCTGGACCTCATCTTAGGCAGGGCCGGCGCTTATTTGATCGGGAACCGATCGAGGGGGCCACTGTCACATCGTACTCAGGTGCTGCAATGGAGGGGACTGACACGTCCTTCTGGTCCCAAAGGCGCCAGTCTTGACTGAGGAAGAAGCGGGGAGGATTACTCGCGCCCGCGGCATGATTCGGGAATGTGGACCCCTTGATTGTCGTGATTTCGGTGGGGACTGAAAACCTGTCCCAGGATGACGTCTCAGGTCCGGGAGATGGCTTGCTACTGCCAAACATCTTTTGGATTGGTGAGTTCCTTACTCTCATTTGGACCGTAGGGTATCATTTTAAATTCATTTATCCCTCGATCGTGACGAGTTTTCGTCTCTCTGACATGATAGCTCCGTATATGTTCTGTCCCTCGGATGAGGGTCTTTGATTTCTCTCTGCGCTCTCTCCTCGAAAGCTCTGACTCTCTCTCTCTCTCTCCCTCCTCTCGTGGAGGGGCCTGACTTTGTATACAGGCCCTCGGCGGGAGGGGCTCTCTGACTCTCTCTCTGTGACTCCAAGGCGACTTTGGGAGTTCTCTTGATTTATTCTCTCTGCGTGGGCATTTCGCCCATGCTGGAGAATGTCCCCTTAACCTTTAGACCTCTCTCTCGCCGTGCAAAAAGGTCTGGCTAAAGTCTTTCCTCTCTGCCCTGTGGAGGGCGCTCTTTAGGATATTCTCTCTCGGTTTTCCTCTCTCTCTCTCTGAGAGTGTAGCCGGTTTCTTGTTCCGGCACTGTTCGGAGGAATGCTCTCTCTTTTCTTGCAATAATGGCAAAGTTTATGGGCAATGCCTGAGTCAGTCCCATTTTGTGGGAATTTGAACTCCATCGAGGGACGGGGCTTATCTTCCGCCCCATGGATCCTTCTTGAGGTGGTGAGTTTCTGATTATGTCTGCAAAAAAACTCGGCAACACTCAGTGAGTGTTGCTGGGGCTCCACTATATGAGTGGCGATTCGACAGGAGGGCGGACTGCGTCAGGAAATGCTCGCAAAGTTGAAACCCATCTGTATCTTTCGGCGGTGTTGTTTCCTGAAACTGGAGGTGAATCGAGCCATTTTGTCAACGCCCGCTCCGAATGGTACGCCCAATCGGACCAAGTCTGGCCTCTTCTCTGGGCTGCTCTTTAAAATAAAGTCTCTCCACCGCTCTCTCTCTCTCGTACGCCTTCGTAACTGCTCTGGCGTCTCTCTTCCCCAGTTCCCCGATCGTCTGCGGGAAGGGCGTGGTAGGCAACGAGGGCCTTTCCGCCCAGGAATTTAGTGAGAACAATGGAGAGTTCCGCGGGGAGAGATCGCAGCACTCCAGGACTCGTTCGGCCTCTTTCAAGCCATACTTCTCTCTCGGACTCCGTCCATTTTGGCTGAAACATACACTTGGCTGAGGGCACTCATCCCCGCGATTTATTATACGGGGGTGGCGGGCTTTCGTTCTAGCATCTGGAGCTCGTGGGCGCGCTGTCGCTCTCGATCTTCCCATTCTCGTTCCTCCCTTTTCTCTTGGGCGATTCTGTCTCTCTCTCTCCTCACGTTCTCTTTCCTTCTCCTGCTCTTGAGCGATTCGTTCTCTCTCTCTCTCACGTTCTCTTTCCTTCCCGTGCTCTTGAAAACACGATCGTTCCCTCTCCTCTCGTTGTTCTTGGGCAATTCAGTTCCCTCTCTCTCTCGGCGTTCTTTATCCTTCTCCTGCTCTTGGGCAACGTTCTCTCTCTCTCTCACGTTCTCTTGCTCTCTCCCACCTTGGCATCGTCCACTCGCTCTGAACCCATGCTCTCAGATCTTTGATCCCACGATAGTCCCATGTCCTTCCCAGCGGACATGTAGAATTTGAAATCCTCGTTTTGTTGGGCTCTGGTATTAGCCATCGTGGAATAATGGGTATAGGATATGTCTGAAAAGACTCTTTGTTAAAATTGGATGTGTCTTGGAAAGACGTGGTTGTTCTTGGCGAACGAGTTTTAATATGCGTCTCGGAAGACGTAGTTGGATTTTGTCACGCTCGGACTTGGCCGGCTGTAGCGTGAGGTTAAGGGGCGTTGTTCTAACGAACTAGAATGATCAGTCCCTTTTGTAAGGGCTTGGATGTGTGTGAACTACACTATATAATGTCTCAAAAGGACTTAATTTTGGGTTTCATAGGAATGAGAAATTCTCGCCACGTGCGACGTAGAATTTTAGGAGTCTCTGAGGACTGGAATTTGGAGAAATTCTCGCCACGTGCGACGTAGAATTTTAGGAGTCTCTGAGGACTGGAATTTGGAGAAATTCTCGCCGTGCGACGTAGAATTTTAGGGAGTCACGTAGGACTTGGAATTTGTGGAATTTGGAGGAATTCTCGCCACGTTACGACGTAGAATTTTAGAGTCACTTAGGACTTGGAATTACGATTCGTCCCTTAGGACTTAGAAATTACTAACGGGAAACCCAAAGAGAAATGAATGGGGAAAAAAATGCTACACACGCGGGCATGGGCGGGGTGGGGGGGTGCAGGTCGTTTGGCCAACACCGAGGTATTTTTAGATTCTGGGTGAATGAACCCGTATATTTATATACCGTCTGGGATTCGGAGAATTTCCCAGTCGTCTGAGAGATAACAGTACAACGGCCTAGTAATTTTCCCTATAAGCGGAGTTTAAATTTCGCTTTCTAACACCTAACTCATAATTCTAACTACACTGAGAGAATTTCAGCAATGCAAGCTGACTTCGTCGTGTCCACGTGGGAATTTTATTCGCGCCTAAATAACAGTTCGCTAATTCGAAATGCGAAGTAAAATTTATCACAGAGGAATTTCTTTCGCACTATTCCTCGAAGCAAGAATATGGCAAGGATTTTAACACAGGAATTTTGCACTATTCCTCGAAGCAAAGGATGGTTAGCACTGGTTATTTCCTAACTACCTATCCTGAAAGGCATGAATCTAATACGGCGGTTCTTTTCTCTCAGTGATTACATGCGTCCCTATTTCTAATTCCTAGGAACAGTCACGATTGTAAAAAGGTTTTGCTAAGATTAACATAATTACGCGTGGAATTTTCTGGATCTGTGTGCTGGTTTTACAAAAGGTTCGTAATTGTCTCGTACCCAGCTTAGCTTTGCTAATAGCTGATCTGGCAAGTTGCAAAATGCAATAAAGCAACACTAGGGAACTGCAACTGCAAAACGAGATCTATGGCCAGGTCGCCATTTTTACGTTTTTCCGTGGTTTTAGTTTGAAATATGCTCTGTGAGACAGGTAGCAACAATTTAAGTTAATTTAGCCTTGTGATTCTGACTTCGTGGGTACGGGAAAACGTAAAAAAAAGAGGAAAACAAAGGAGAATTTCATATGAGCTTAGGGCTCTTGTTACTGAGGGAAATATTACGTAAAACACGTGGGCAAATTTAAAGGAGTGTATTTACATAAATGATATCAGTACGGGAAAGAGGAACTCAAGTAGATTGAATGAAACTGGGGAATCCCAGCCACAGTCGAGAAGCTTCCACGATAGGATCCCTCTGAAATGAGAGATATGCACATTATACGCCCGTAATGAAAATAGACAAAAGAATAATGAATTCGAAGCTGCACTGAGGGTGCCAAAGGAGTAATAAAGAATTAATACTGCCGATGCAAGAGGCGCACGGACATTAGACAAGGGAGATTTCTGGCTTTCTCTTTAAGAAAATATTACGAGACAAAAGCGTGACTGAAATGGGGCTCTTCCAGGGCACTTTACCTTAGCAGATTTTCCGAGGGCGCGTAGAAGGCGGTCCGTGGATGACTTGCGATTTCCGAGGACGAGTTTCTTCCACGTGGTGAGATGCAAGGGCTTCCGTAAAGCGGCAAGGCGATGGGGACTCCTCGAAACTCCAAGCAATGGCGTGGGGCTCGAGGAATACGGTCGAGGGGCACGAGGAGAAGTATACTGGAAAGGGCCACGTGGTTAGGATGCAAAGGGCATCGATGGGGCCAGGTGTTGAGGACGTCTTCACAAGTTCACTCCATATCTTCCAGCCCGCGTGTGCCGAGACCTCGTGGGCTTTTGCCTTTATCCCTCCTATGGGGCAGGGGGTGCGCCCAACACAGATGCTTTGACTCATTGCACCTGCTGCCCGCAGGGGAGGTTTTGGCCTGTAGGAGAAACGCCCAAAGCCAGATTACTTTTTGCCTCGAAGGAAAGATCTTTATCAAAAATGGGAGCGCCTTTAATCTTTTTTAACCCTTGTTTTTAAGTCGATAGACAGATGGTCTATCGATCGGCCGGCTGGCAGTAAATGAACAACCAACAACAACAAAGGAGGGGTTTAGGCAATTTGCTAGCGAATTCTTGCTAATCATAATAATATATATATATATATATATATATATATATATATATATATATATATATATATATATATATATATATATATATATATATATATAGAAGAGAAGAGAGAGAGAGAGAGAGAGATAGAGAGAGATGAGAGAGAGAGAGAGAGAGGAGGAGGGGGGGAGGAGGGGAGGAGGTCTCTTCTCTGGGCCAATGTGGTGTATATAAATTGTTTTTCATTCTAATATACTCTATATTATATATATATATATATATATATATATATATATATATATATATATATATATATATATATATATATATATATATATATATATATATATATATATATAATATATATAGAGAGAGAGAGAGAGAGATGCATACGTATATATATGTATTTCTGTATGTATATGTATCATATAACCTTTCACACGATAATGCACGCAGCTCGTGAAAACTGTATTATCAGCAAAGTTTCCTAAGCCTTTATCTCGAACACTGCAGTTTTTTTTTAAACTTAAAAAACCACAAAGCACTCTTTTGCCAGAACAATCGGATTTCAATTTTTTATTTATTTATTTTTTGTTTTTGTTTTTGTTATACAACGACTGAAGAAATATGAATTCAATGGTCTTAGCTGTTCTGGAAAATATTTATTTATTTATTTATTTATTTATTTTTTTTTTTTTTGAGAGAGAGAGAGAGAGAGAGAGAGAGAGAGAGAGAGAGAGAGAGAGAGAGAGAGTATTTCATGAGCATCAATGTGTTTTATTTATATTTTACCGTCGTCTCTTTGTTTAAAAGTACTTTTTAGTCTTCTGTAAAAGAAAACTATTGTGCCGGCTTTGTCTGTCCGCCCTCAGATCTTGAAAACTACTGAGTCTAGAGGGCTGAGAATTGCTATGTTGATCATCCACCCTCCAATCGTCGAATATACCAAATTGCAGCCCTCTAGCCTCAATAGTTTTTATTTTATTTAAGGTTAAAGTTAGCCATAATCGTGCTTCTGGTAACGATATAGGATAGGCCACTATCGGGCTTTGGTTAAAAGTTTCACGTGTCGCGGTTCATACAGCATTATATCGAGACCACCGAAAGATAGATTTATTTTCGGTGGCCTTGATTATACGGTGTAGCGGCTGTACAGAAAACTCGATTGAGCCGAAGAAACTCCGGCGCATTTTTTACTTGTTTTGCTAAAGTTTCCTAATGGATGGCGTTAGAGTTACCACCCTTCTTCCCTTATTCCAAATCACGGAATATAAGGAATCTTCCTTTAAAAGAGGAATTTCAGAATTCCTGTGGATATTTTTAACCTCTTTGTTTCTCCTACTGAAAAAAATTTCATAAAAAGTTCTCAGGTTTTTCCTGACTCAGTTTCCTTTTGTTTGAGAACAGAGAATTTCTCTGTACCGTTCGGTGTTGGTACCTGCCAAAAAAATGGCAAAATAGGACCATAGTCCCTTCCTCCCGGGAGGGGGCCAGGGACGGGAAGCGCCGTTAATGCATCCCACGCAGTGCACTGTAGGTTCTTTGCGGCGTCCCATCAGGCCCCTAGCTGCAGCCCATTTCATTCCTTTGACTGCACCTCCGTTCATATTCTCTTCCTTCCATCTTACTTTCCTCAACCCTCTCCTAACAATTGATTCATAATGCAACTGCATAATGTTGTCTTCCTGTTACACCTTTCAAACCTCCTTTTCTCTCAATTTCCCTCTCAGCGCTGAATGGCCTCATAGGTCTGAGTGATTGGCCTTTGGCCTAAATTCTATATTCCATTCCTATTCTGCATGAATAGTAAGGCGAAAATCCTTGTGTCGTTGGGGAAAGAAAATTTTAGTTCATAGAGAAACAAGTAAGAAATGCGCCGAAGTCTCTTCGGCGCAATCGAGTTTTCTGTACAGCCGCTACAGCGTATAATCAAGGCCACCGAAAATATATCTATATACCGGTGATCTCGGCATAATGCTGTATGAACCCTAGCCCGGTGGTGGCCTATCCTATATCGTTGCCAGAGGCACGATTATGGCTAATTTTAACCTTAAAATAAAAACTGCTATTTGGTATGTTTGATGATTGGAGGATGGATGATCAACATACCAATTTGCAGCCCTCTAGCCTCAGTAGCTTTTAAGATCTGCGGGCGGACAGATAAAGTGCGGACGGACAGACAAAGCCAGCACAATAGTTTTCTTGTACAGAAAACTAAAACGGGCTTTAAACCAGTTACATCATCCGGACTTTTATCAGAACTAGAATTTAATAGAGAAATAAATCACACAAAAAGTAAGCAGAAATCAAGAACTTTGTCTTCACCTTTCTCCAAATGTTCAGCATTGGATATTGTTCAGACCGAGTTCAGCAACCTGGTCCAATCTCAGCTAATGTTTCTAAGCGCGGGTTTGGTGACTGCCAAGAGGGATTTGGTCGGGATTAGAGTTTGGTTTTTGGGGAGGTGGGGGTTGGAGCCACTTGGAATGACTTTGACTGTGGTGCAAATAAGCCAACTTTTGTTTTTCGCGCTTTGGTAATTACGGAAATGAACATCGAATACATGTAAATTATGTATATATATACACATATATATGTGTGTGTGTGCTAAGTAAAGGACTACAAGTCGAAAGGCCTTGCAGCACTCCATTGTTTCTCTTTCCTTCATGGATTTTGTCTTTATTTATGTATTCATCACGTTCCATATTTTCGTGATTCAGTTATACATATGTATATACACAATGTGTATATATACATTATATATATCATGTGTATATATGTATGTATGTGTGTGTGTATGTAATTTTTCCCTTTGCCAATCAGCACTGATGATTATTAGCTTTCAACAGAAGCGAGAATAAACGTATCTTGATCTATTCCCTTTGAAGATGAAGAGTACGCTCTCTCTCTCTCTCTCTCTCTCTCTCTCTCTCTCTCTCTCTCTCTCTCTCTCTCTCTCTCTCTCTCCTATGAAATGAGCGATGAGGGGAATTAAATCAAGAGATTTCGTAATCGTTTGAAATCCTCTCAGTACCGGAGGCACTTATTGATTATCAATTGAAAACAAACTCTCTCTCTCTCTCTCTCTCTCTCTCTCTCTCTCTCTCTCCCTTTGCCAGCATTGGTCGAGTGATCTCTTAGGCAGGACGTAGGAGGGTAGTACTGTCAGTGTACCTAACGCGCGGTGCACTGTAGGCATTACTTAATGTGGTTCTTTGCAGCGTCCCTTCCTTAGGCCCCTAGTTGCACCACAACCCCTTTCGTTCGTTTTACTGTACCTCCGTTCATATTCTCTTTCTTCCATCTCCTGACAG
The DNA here is from genome assembly GCF_040412425.1 of Macrobrachium rosenbergii. Taxonomy (NCBI): domain Eukaryota; kingdom Metazoa; phylum Arthropoda; class Malacostraca; order Decapoda; family Palaemonidae; genus Macrobrachium; species Macrobrachium rosenbergii. The sequence continues at coordinate 976,291 of NC_089788.1, read as the reverse complement.
TTGTCTTTCAAACCTTGTAGTTTTCAGTGAAAGAAAACTCTTATAGAGATGGATATTTGTCTGTCCGTCCGCACTTTATTCCGTCCGCACTTTTCTGTCCGCCCTCAGATCTTAAAAACTATCGAGGCTAGAGGGCTGCAAATTGATATGTTGATCATCCACCCTCCAGTCATCAAACATACCAAATTGTAGCCCTCTAGCCTCAGTAGTTTTTATTTTATTTAAGGTTAAACTTAGCCATGATCGTGCGTCTGGCACCGCTATAGGTGCCAACCACACAAACCACCACCGGGCCGTGATTGAAAGTTTCATGGGCCGTAACTGGGAGTTGCATACAGCATTATACGCTGTACAGAAAACTCGATTGCGCTGAAGAAACTTCGGCTCATTTTTCATTCGTTTACTCTCAATTTACCTTTCGGCGCTGAATAACCTCATCTTAGATCCCAGCGCTTATTTATTTTACATTCCCTCCGTCACATCCACATTGGAGCTACAATGGAGGAATGACAGAAGATTAAAAATCTTCAAAAGAGGAGTCAGTTGCTTTAATTGCTGCCAATCGAAGGATTCACCGAAAGAATCCTTCGGCTTGTGTTTCCGGTAAGTGAGAGAGAGAGAGAGAGAGAGAGAGAGAGAGAGAGAGAGAGTTGATTATCTGTGAAGAAGCGTTTTTGAGCATCGAAAACCGATAAATACGGAAGCCACCTCTCAGGTCTGGAGGAAGTTTCCCTTATTGCCAAACATCTTTTGAGGAGTCAGTTCCTTTATTGCTCATTTTGGATTTTGGTTCTGTCTTTTTCTCTCTCTCTTTCTTGTGCCTGGTTTGTATAAGTTCTCTCTCTCTCTCTCTCTCTCTCTCTCTCTCTCTCTCTCTCTCTCTCTCTCTCTCTCTCTCTCTCTCTCTCTCTCATGTTCCTGACTTTGTAAACTCTCTCTCTCTCTCTCTCTCTCTCTCTGTCTTTCTCTCTCTTTCTTGTGCATGTTCTGACTTTGTATAAGTTCTCTCTCTCTCTCTCTCTCTCTCTCTCTCTCTCTCTCTCTCTCTCTCTCTCTCTCTCTCATGTTCTGACTTTGTAAGTTCTCTCTCTCTCTCTCTCTCTCTCTCTCTCTCTCTCTCTCTCTCTCTCTCTCTCTCTCTCTCTCTCTCTCTTCATGGTAATTCAAGCATGGAAACAGATAGAAGGAATTACCGAAAATCATGGAACTAAAATTATCAAAAAGAGTAAGCAGAGGTAGATTAATAGTGCCAAAAAAACTATACCAGTTAAGGAAAGCACACAGGACATTAATCCACCACGCACCAGCATCGATAATGCAGCGTCTGTTCAATGCGCTACCAGCTCATCTGAGGAACATAACAGGAGTGAGCGTAGATGTGTTTAAGAATAAGCTCGACAAATATCTAAGATGCTCCCAGACCATCCAAGACTGGAGGATGCAAAATATACAGGAAGATGCGTTAGCAACTCTCTGGTAGACATCAAAGGCGCCTCACACTGAGGGACCTCAACTTAATTGTAAGGTTTGTAAGGTTTCTCTCTCTCTCATGAACTTTTATATATAGTTCTCTCTCTCTCTCTCTCTCTCTCTCTCTCTCTCTCTCTCTCTCTCTCTCTCTCTCTCTCTCTCATGTGTATTTTATACATGTTCCTCTCTCTCTCTCTCTCTGTAACTCTTTATACATATTCTCTCTCTCTCTCTCTCTCTCTCTCTCTCTCTCTCTCTCTCTCTGTCTCATGTCCTTAACTCTTTATATATATTCTCTCTCTCTCTCTCTCTCTCTCTCTCTCTCTCTCTCTCTCTCTCTCTCTCTCTCTCTCTGTATCATGTCCTTAACTCTTTATATATATTCTCTCTCTCTCTCTCTCTCTCTCTCTCTCTCTCTCTCTCTCTCTCTCTCTCTCTCTCTCTCTCTCTTTCTGTTATCATGTCCTTAACTCTTTATACTATCTCTCTCTCTCTCTCTCTCTCTCTCTCTCTCTCTCTCTCTCTCTCTCTCTCTCTCTCTGAAAAGCCCTTTGAAACGAGGAATGAAGAGCTGCAAAGTCAGTCCCAAGAGAAATCGTGAAACATTTGAGACTCCATCGACACCAGAGGCTGCTGCTGTTGATCTTCTCCAAAGTTAATAACCTATCTGATTATGACAAAAAAAAACTCCTTGCCAGACCCCAGCCGGTACTGGCGTCCCTCTCTTGAGTTTCCATTCGACGAGGGAATGGTGGACTGGTCATGATTGCTATCTCAAAGTTGAAGGAACCATCTGTATCTTTCTGAAGTCAGGCATTGTTTCCTGAAACTGGAGGTGAATTCAAAAGCTGCTGTAGTTTTCGGTTTCAGAAATTAAAAGATTTGTTTATCTCTGAAACTAGAAGTATTTCTTAAATATACATCCTTTCTCTATTTAAAATAAAGATCTCTCTCTCTCTCTCTCTCTCTCTCTCTCTCTCTCTCTCTCTCTCTCTCTTGTAAACATACACATGCTCACACTCAACAGATTTTCCCTTGATTTATTATAGGGACTTTCAATGTTCATAATTTTGTTTTCATTATTCTCTCTCTCTCTCTCTCTCTCTCTCTCTCTCTCTCTCTCTCTCTCTCTCTCTCTCTCTCTCTCTCTCTCTCTGTAAACATACACATGCTAACACCAACAGATTTTCCCTTGATTTATTATAGGGACTGTCAATGTTTATCATTTTGTTTTTACTCTCTCTCTCTCTCTCTCTCTCTCTCTCTCTCTCTCTCTCTCTCTCTCTCTCTCTCTCTCTCTCTCTCTATTTGAAGTCGAAGGTCTTCTCAAAGCTCCTTCTACGGTCCGTATCATTTCTCCCAATATCTAAAATCGAGCAGCGTCCCTCACTATGCCTAAAGAATCACTTGGCCGTGTTCACCAAAACACGGGAATCCCTAACCCCTATAGACTTATCATTAGAGACTCAGATTAGCGGAGGTTGTGTATAAACTGCCACTGGGAATCTTGTCGTCAGTATTCAAAGGAATGAAAAAAAAAAAAAAAAAAAGGAATTGAGGAGCGTCTGAGTTTTAGGTTTCTGTAAAAGAAAAGTTGTACCGGCTTTGTCTGTCCGTCCGCACTTTTTTTTGTCCGCACTTTTTCTGTCCGCCCTCAGATCTTAAAAACTACCGAGGCTAGAGGGCTGCAAATTAGTACGTTGATCATCCAACCTCCAGTCATCAAACATACCAAATTGCAGCCCTCTAGCCTCAGCAGTTTTTAAAATTTTATTTAAGGTTAAAATTATCCATAATCGTGCTTCTGGCAACGATATTGG
>NC_089788.1:963001-968001 GCF_040412425.1 Macrobrachium rosenbergii | reverse complement strand
TTCGGCAAATTGGGTCGATAATTGCAGCTGCCTCGAAGCTCTGTCCGTTTTCGTGATTGGGATTTTTTATTTATTTTTTTTCTCGATTTGAGTTCATATTTAAATTTTTATATGTGCTCTGGTAATTTTTTTTTTGCCTCGATTTGATTTCATATATAAATTTTTATATGTACTTTAAGCTATATTTTTTTTATCTAAGTTTTTTATAACAATATTTAAAATTTTATTTGCATAGACTTTGGTAATTTTTTTGTCTCAGTTTAATTTCATATTTAAGTTTTTATATGTGCTTTGGTAATTTTTTTTGTGAATCTGATTTCATATTTAAATTTTTATATGTACTTTGGCAATTTTTTCTTCATCTAAGTTTTTTATAATATTTAAAATTTTATTTGTACTTTGGTGGTAATTTTTTTTTGTCTCGATTTGATTTCATATTTAAATTTTTGTTTGTAATTTGGTAATTTTTTTTTGTCTCGATTTAATTTCATGTTTAAATTTTTATATGTACTTTGACAATTTTTTTCCTAAGTTTTTTATAATTTTTAAATTTTTATGTGTACTTTGGTAATTTTTTTTTGTCTTGATTTGATTTCGTATTCAATTTTTTATTTGTAATTTGGTAATTTTTTTTGTCTCGATTTAATTTCATATTTAAATTTTTATTTGCACTTTGGTAATTTTTTTGTCTCGATGTTATTTTATTTTCAAATTTTTATATGTACTTTGTCAATTTTTTTTGTCTCGGTTTGATTTCATATTTAAATTTTTAGTTGTATTTCGGCAATTTTTTTATCATCCAAGTTTTGTATAATATTTAAATTTTTATTGGTACTTTGGCAATATTTTTTTCTCAACTGGATTTCGTATTTAAATTTTTTTACATACTTTGGCAATTTTTTTCGTCTTATTTTCGTATAATATTTAAATTTTTATTTGTACTTTGGTAATTTTTTTTAATGGTTTCAAGTTTTTTCTCATATTTAAATTTTTATTTGTGCTCTGGCAATTTTCTTCTCGTCTCATTTTGGTATATTTATATTTTTAGTTGACTTGGCAATTTTTTTTTTGTCTCAATTTAGTATAATATTTAAATTTTTATTTGAAACTTGGGCAGTATGTTTTCACCTGATTTTGGTATAATATTTAAATATTTTTTTTTTTTTCGTTCCTTCAAAGCTTTGTTCAGTCTCCCTGAGAATGTTGGGCAATTGGAACCTCTGAAGTTCAGGCGAAGATTTCTCCTTGTATTTTAATAATTTACTTACATATTAAGAACACAAATCAACAAGTAAAAAATGTGTATAATCAAGGCCACTGAAAATGGATCTATCTTTCGGTGGTGCCGGTATAATGCTGTATGAGCCGCGGCCTATGAAACTTTAACCACGCCTATCCTATAGCGTTGCCAGAAGCACGATTATGGTTATCTTAAACCTTAAATAAATTAAAAACTACTGAGGCTAGAGGGCTGCAATTTGATATGTTTGATGACTGGAGGGTGGATGATCAATGTACCAATTTGCAGCCCTCCAGCCTCAGTAGTTTTTGATAAGATCTGAGGGCGGAGAGAAAAAGTTCGGACAGACATGTATGTATGTATGTATGTATGTATGTATGTATGTATGTATGTATGTATGTATGTATGTATGTATGTATGTATGTATGTATGTATGTATATTTCCCCTTGAATGCTTATGTATACCGTCTGCGTGGGTAAGTGTACCAACCATTCCATATAAGTGACATTATTCTCATTTATAGAGAAATCACATTTCCAGGAAGCTCCATCATTTGGCGACCGTGACAGCCAACTTGATCTAATTGCAGGGAAATTTTCTTTTTATTAATTAGACCATTGAGAGACCATACTAATGATGGCAATTAAATTCTAATTTTAAATTGACTCGGGCATGAAGAGACGGCTTCTTTTCAAAAGTTGCGTAATGGACGCTTGTTATATTCAAAGGACGGATGTACATTAAATATTTCTGTATGAAGTGTTCTCGCCTTTTTTTTAATATTTTTTGAGCGGTGTTGGTAGGTAGTAGGTAGGTAGGGACATTTGCTAGGAGCTAAATGAATGTGAGGTTCAAGTTGCAATATTTATAATATACAGTATATATATATATAATGTACATATATTTATATATATGTATATATATTATAAATATATATATATATATATATATATATATATATATATATATATATATATATATATATATATATATATATATATTTCAAAACCACAAGGAAGGACTGAAAACGATTGTAGTACTTCCTGACTTTCGTCGGCTGAAGATGGCTTAGCAATAGAGCCGAAACCGGTTAGAATTTACAATCGCTTTTTTCATTTCTCCCCTGCGCTGTTTGGTATTTCAAAATCGCGCATCAATAACTATTAAAATAATATATACTGCACATAGTTTGTCCCTATATATATATATTACTTGTTTCTGCCGAACGCTTTCACTCCTTTGCAAAGGTTAGTGGCCCTGTATATATCTTACTGGACTCGTCTCTCTCTCTCTCTCTCTCTCTCTCTCTCTCTCTCTCTCACTATGCATAAATTACTCCTTTTCAAAATCAATTCCGTTGAGTACAATTACATTTCCATCCGCCCCCATTTTATTTCCAGCCTGAACTTCCATTTATCTAAACAACCATTACATCAAGGTCACAGAGGCTACTAATGTTACTATTGTTATTATTATTATCACTACTACTACCACTGCTACTTCTAGAGGCAGAGTAAGTCTATGGAACTACTTAGACAGAGAACATTTCCTGATCCTATTTCTTCTGCTCCTCCACTAAAATAAAATCCTCTCTCGTACCGTCCTTCCTAAACAATTTTGTTAGCCTTAACAAAACACCGCCCCCCTCCCCCCCCCTCATCCAGTTACTTATGTACACGCACATCCCCGCGTGGAAAAATCAACGCATCAAATCCGCTTTTAAACATACAGTCCATAGCAGGCCTCGTAGATTCTTACCATCTGCATTTTTAAGCACAAAACCATTTGGGAGATCCGGAACCAAGCACCTTTTAAAAATCCTCCTTTACATTTTCCGGGTAAACAAACATTTTGTTCGTCTTAGGGCGGACAATGGTGCCTCTCTGGCATCCCGCTGGGAAACGGAGACTTTTTGTTTTATTTTTATTTCCATAGATGACTAAAAAGGTCTTTTAAGTACTCTGTATTTAACTGTACTCATTTAAGTTTCCGTAAAGTCATTTCTTTTCGTCCAGCCTCATTATAATCTGAATGGGATTCTCCCCTTGCGGGTCGCTGGGACTTCAGTTGTAATGGGATGATGTCTCTCAGAAACAAACACACACACACACATACAAAAGATGATGTTTAGTGTTCATGTATTGAATTTCTTGTTTCCTGAATATAAGACAGGGTTAGTTTTTTTGTACATACTACTTTGGTAGCTCTCTCCTCTCTCTCTCTCTCTCTCTCTCTCTCTCTCTCTCTCTCTCTCTCTCTCTCTCTCTCTCTCTCTCATATGTATATATATATATACATATACATATGTATATATACATTATACAATATACATACATACTTACGTACATACAAGCTGACATCACTGAATACAAATTTACGCCAGTCGTATTACTATTACTATAATAATAATAATAATAATAATAATAATAATAATAATAATAATAATAATAATAATAATAATAATAATAATAATAATAATAATAATAATAATAATAATAATAATAATAATTCTTCATCCAGTTCCAATGACATAAAATTAAATTATTATTATCCTTCCCCATAAAAGCCTTTTGAAGTAATAATTATTATTATTATCCTTCGAATAATAATAATAATAATAATAATAATAATAATAATAATAATAATAATAATAATAATAATAATAATCTAAATATTTCGTCATAATTCCAATGCCATAAAAATTTTTATTATCCTTCGCCTGAACAGTGAACATCTTAACAGCCAATTATGATCGTTTCCCTAATGACAGTAACGTTATTTTTAAAGCATATAACCTCGTATTAATTAAGCTCTCTCGTGGTTGTGGATAATAACAGTTTTCAAGCAGATAATGTTTATCATTTGGGATTTTTCGTGGGTCCTTTGCGCTCTTTTTAGGTCACTTCAGGGCAACAGTTTTGGAAATATATTTCTGTATAATATATATATATATATATATATATATATATATATATATATATATATATATATATATATATATATATATATATATATATATATATATATATATATATATATATATATATATATATATATTCAGCTAAGACACAGGAAAAACTTTTATTGTATGAAAAAATATTAAACTTTTAATTTATATTCCATTCTTCATCATTAGATCGTAGTTCCTGAATTACGGTTCTTGAAAATGCATGTCTTTCAGTTCTTAATATTTCAATACTGACTACTTTAATATCACATTTGATTCGTGATTTAATGATGAATGCGTCGTTGTGCGTCATGGAAACTTTCCTCAGAGCATTCCGCTCATCCGGTGTTTAAAAAAAAAAAATCCCAAAATTATTGTCTTTTTTTATTTTTTAGCTCATGATAGTCTCGCCCAAAAGTTTTCGTAACTCTTTCATGGTTTGGTGTTTCTTTTGTTGAAAACTGTGTGTGTGTGTGTGTGTGAGAGAGAGAGAGAGAGAGAGAGAGAGAGAGAGAGAGAGAGAGAGAGAGAGAGATTTCTGGGAACGATTTAATTCTCTTTTGTGCGAAAGGAAGAAGAGAAAGTTAGAGAGAGAGAAAGCTGTTGCGAGCGTCACTGAAGTTTTCTCTAAAGGATTTTATTGCCCTTCAGGAAACTCTGACAATGAAGGATTTCTCTCTCTTTTTTTTATATTTTTGTTTTAGTCGATGGATCATTTCTGCGTGAAATGGAGGTTTATTCTCTTATCTCTTTTATTCTTCGAATGTGTTCACTTCTTTTTAGTTTTCTGAAAAGAAAACTATTGTGCCGGC
>NC_089788.1:945501-958001 GCF_040412425.1 Macrobrachium rosenbergii | reverse complement strand
GAAGACTGTAGTATCTGCAAAAATACAAAATTGAGAAAAATGGTAGATAATGCAGTTTTCCCTTGCCTTACAACTGATTTTGCAGATGCTGCAAATTGGACCCCTTAAACAAAGCACTGAAGAATCATTCTCAAACTGCAGTAACTTGTGTATTAGTGTTTCATGAGCCCAATAGGTGGCATATCTCAATTTCGAAAGTTTTGCAGATACTGCAACTTTCCACTTTAGGGCAGTGCTGTTCAGATCGTGTTTAGCGAAGTCACCCAATCTCGGCCGATGCTCCCGATATGTGATAGGTGAAGGTTCATGACGAGTCGAACCCACTAACGGGGTCCCGATGAAGAGGAACTTTGTAGATTAGATAGTGGTCCATTTCCGCTTTCGTTTTTTGGGGAGAGGTTTAAAGAAAGAGGTCCACGCTCTCACCTGTGAGTTTGTAGATGCACTTGTCTGGTCCGGTACATTATATATATATATATATATATATATATATATATATATATATATATATATATATATATATATATATATATATATATATATATATATATATATATATATATATATATATATATATATATATATATATATATATATATATATATATATATGTATCACTAATGCATGCATATGGTATATAATTTATTTTTCGTCCTAATATATTCCAAAATGGCATTGAAAGAAATGCAGTATACTAATTACAAGTAAATTTGTTATTGTATGGTTTGGTCACGTCAGGGGAACGGGAGAGGGCGTATCAGAAAGATGGACGTATTCCTATGACATTTTGGGAATAAATCAGTTTTTGATTAAACCGTGAAAAAATCAGTTAATGATTTAAAATGATTCTCTCTCTCTCTCTCTCTCTCTCTCTCTCTCTCTCTCTCTCTCTCTCTCTCTCTCTCTCAGAAGCATCCTTTATTACTGTTAGAAGAAGCTTTTCTGTTCATAAGTGTATATAATAGATATAATTCTAAAATGATCCTTTCAATAGATAAGTGGATTCTCTGATGCCCACATGATCTCTCTCTCTCTCTCTCTCTCTCTCTCTCTCTCTCTCTCTCTCTCTCTCTCTCTCTCTCTCTCTCTCTCTCTCTCTCTCTATAACTGAAGCATCCTTTGAAATGAACGGCGACGAGATTAATCCAAGAGATTTCATAATCAATTGAAACCTCAATGCTGGAGGTTCTTATTGATCTTCAATGCTAATCCTTCCATTGAAAACAAACTCTCTCTCTCTCTCTCTCTCTCTCTCTCTCTCTCTCTCTCTCTCTCTCTCTCTCTCTCTCTCTCTCTCTCTTGCCAAAACCGAGAGAGAGCGCCAATGCCTGAGCTCTCATTGATCTTCAGTGCCAACCCTTCCATTAAAAACAAACTCTCTCTCTCTCTCTCTCTCTCTCTCTCTCTCTCTCTCTCTCTCTCTCTCGTTTTGAAGAGCGTCCAATCGGAACAAATTAATTCCTCGCGTTACAGAAATCTTTTGTGGCCTCCTCCCGCGTATTTCCAATTGATAGGATTGTAATGAAATCGTTATCATCGCTTGCATCAGAGTCAGAATGACCTCGATATCTGATCGGTTGCCGCTGGGGCAGTCTTTGGTCCCCTTTTGTTTTTTTTGTTTTTTTGTGACGTTCTAAAAGGTCTTTTGTAAATATCTCTCGGGCCTTTTGTTCTTTGTGGCTTCTTTGTTGGGCGATTGAAAGGCCTGATTTCACGCGAGAATAATTAGGACGTAGGAACTGTAGTGCTTGTATATCTGTACTACAGAAAATAAAATTATTATTGTCAATATTGGTAGTTTGTGTAATGTGATTTCGTGGATTCAAATGCTGCTTCTTCGTATATACAATAACTCACTTTTATCACCATTCTCTTATTTATTTTTCTCAATAGTGGTATTGTCAGTATCTTCGAATATTCAGCCCAAGTTAGCGTTCATGTTTCAGAATTAGAATGACAAGAATTTATCTTTGGGGATTTTGCCCACATTCGTTTTAGATAAACAAGAATATTACATATTATTCAATGCAATACACTTTGGGCTCCCACGTTCATTATTTTCCCATTTACTCAACATTTTCATTTTTATATAATAAAAGCAATCTTTTATTGCTTAATATTGGAAAAAAAGTAAAAAGTGCGCCGGAGTTTCTTCGGCGCAATCGAGTTTTCTGTACAGCCGCTACAGCGTATAATCAAGGCCACCGAAAATAGGATCTGTCTTTCGGTGGTTTCGGTATAATGGTGTATGAGCCGCGGCCCATGAAACTTTAACCACAGAACGGTGGTGGCATATCCTATCCTTTTTCTGTCCGCCCTCAGATCTCAAACACTACCGAGGCTAGTGGGCTGAAAATTGGTATGTTGATCATCCTCCCCTCAATCATCAAACATACCAAATTGCAGCCCTCTAGCCTCAGTAGTTTTGATTTTATTTAAGGTTAAAGTTAGCCATGATTGTGCTTCTGGCAACGATATAGGATAGGCCACCACCGGGCCGTGGTTAAAGTTTCATGGACCGCAGCTCACACAGCACTATACCGAGACCACCGAAAGATAGATCTATTTTCGGTGGCATTGATTATGTGCTGTACAGAAAACTCGATTGCGCCGAAGAAACTTGGGCGCATTTTTTACTTGTTTTCGTATAAGGAATATATTACTGATGCCGGACGCAAATTATTCTGTAAAAATATTCGCATCAAATTGATTGAATAACTTGTTTTCATGAGATATGGGCGATCCAATTATGATCAGTTAAATGTGGCTAATATTTACCTAATTATCAGATAATTAGAACTGTTAATGGGAGAGTGAATGCTTTCAGTGATTATCTACAATGGTTCCGTGAGGCGTATGTATGGATATAAATGTATATATATGGATATAAATATATATATATATATACATATAAATGTATATCAATATATATATATATATATATATATATATATATATTCTCATCATTTTTCCCCAAACAATGTTATTTCACGTTCTCAGACCCCCAAACTTACCAAGTCTCAGATGATATTATTCATCAAGGAAGTAAAACCAACCGCCAATCACATCTAAACCTGTCAATCAAGGAAAAGCCAATTCTTATCATTATATATATATATATATATATATATATATATATATATATATATATATATATATATATCTTTAGAGAATTAGTTAACTGTGTCAGCAAAAAAAAAAATAAGTCCATGCAGTATTCATTCAAAGCAAAGTATGCCTGGGTGAAGGAAGGACAAATAATATTCTCTCTCTCTCTCTCTCTCTCTCTCTCTCTCTCTCTCTCTCTCTCTCTCTCTCTCTCTCTCTCTCTCTCTCTCTCTCTCTCTCCTTTTTTCAAGGCATTTTTGCATACCTGTTTGCTCCTGCCTCGTCCAAACATTTCCCGTGTGGGTTATTCGAATGAATTCTGTTCCTCCTTATTTTTTCCGTAATGTCTGAAGAGACTTCTTCGCGAAGGAAATATTTGCATGCACTCGTCTCGGGATTCATACCTTTTCTTATGTTTGTTTATTTTCTCTGTTTATTTACTTATTTATGTATTTATTTGTTGTTGTTTTCACTGACGTGCTTCAAAGTTTGACTCTTAACTTTTCTTACAATGTTTCATCAGGATTTAAATATCTCCTTTTCTTTGATTTTTCCAAAAATGAAATTTTATTTAATCTTTAGGTCAATTGACTGAGTTTTCTCTGCACGTAAGAATATATAAAATGCAAAATGTCTTCGAAATTGCCTTATATAACAGAGTGCATCAGTTAAGCATGACTTTTTTTAAAGAAATATTCGGAAAAATGCAACTTTTTCCTGTTAAACACATCAGATTTAAATAGTCGTAATTTAACTTAGAGGTCAATACGCAAGCTTTTCTCTGCTTGTAAGATTAAAACAAGTAAAAAATGCGCCGAAGAAACTTCGGCGCAATCGAGTTTTCTGTACATTGTATGATCAAGGCCACCGAAAATAGATCTATCTTTCGGTGGTCTCGGTATAGTGCTGTATGAGCCGCGGCCTGTGAAACTTTAACCACGCCCCGGTGGTGGCCTGCCCTATATCGTTGCCAAACGCACGATTATGGCAAACTTTAACCTTTGTCTATCCATCCGCATTTTTTCTGTCCACCCTCAGATCTTAAAAACTACTAAGGCTAGAGAGCTGCAATTTGGTATGTTTGATGATTGGAGGGTGGATGATCAACATACCAATTTGCAGCCCTCTAGCTTCGGTAGTTTTTAAGATTTGAGAGCGGACAGAAAAAGTGCGGACGGACAGCCAAAGCCTGCACAATAGTCTTCTTGTACAGAAAACTAAAAATGCAAATATGTCTTTGAAATTGCCTTAATTAAAATATCACATCAGAAAAGCGTCACTTTTTAAAAAGATATATGAGGTCAAATGATTCTTGTTTATGTTAAATGTATCAACTCTAATTGGTACTAATTCAACTTAGCTGCTCCTCCGTCAGTTTATACTTGTAATGGGTCGTTTCACGGCTACAGTAATTACTTGTAATTTTTTCATTACAAGCAATTTCCTAATTACGCTTTAAAGTTAATGTGCTTTTATTTCTCAATTAGGACATTAGGAATGAATTTTCAGTTATAGACAATTGATTATTGTTAAGTGATTCTAGGCGAAGTAATAATAATAATAATAATAATAATAATAATAATAATAATAATAATAATAATAATAATAATAATAATAATAATAATATTTTTTTCTCAAATTCCTTTTTATCGTTTCTTAATATAGCTCTCTCTCTCTCTCTCTCTCTCTCTCTCTCTCTCTCTCTCTCTCTCTCTCTCTCTCTCTCTCTCTTCTCATTTAATGGTGAACTATATAAATTAGTCATTAGTATCACTATTTGAAATACCGTCCAGCTGTTATGCTATAAAAATTAGACAATAAATTATTGATAATTGAATTATTTATCCTCTCTCTCTCTCTCTCTCTCTCTCTCTCTCTCTCTCTCTCTCTCTTTAATGGTGGAGACGCAAGGAGACAGAGTAGAGTAAGACAATCCTAATGGCCGTGACAAACTTCCATCATAACTTCGATTCTTCTTCTTTTTCAAAAAACTATGTTAAATAAACAACAAATTCCTGATATTTCAAAGGACATAAATTAAATTTATATTTCTTCGAATCTCTCTCTCTCCTCTCTCTCTCTCTCTCTCTCTCTCTCTCTCTCTCTCTCTCTCTCTCTCTCTCTCTCTCTCTCTCTTTAATGGTGGAGTATAAGACAATAATGGCCTGACAAACTATCATAACTGATTCTTCTTCTTTTAAAAGTATTCCCTGTAGTGACATGAGTATCTCTCTCTCTCTCTCTCTCTCTCTCTCTCTCTCTCTCTCTCTCTCTCTCTCTCTCTCTCTCTCTCTCTCTCTGAACCGTGTCGTAACAGGTCCTCTGTTCTTATTACCGTCCACGTTTCAATACTTCAGCTAATTTGATTTTAGATTAAAGATACTGACTCAAGCCAGAGAGAGAGAGAGAGAGGACAACTGTGCGTTGCAAGAACACATAATAACAATGTTTGAATTACTGAAACAAAAACATATTCAGTCGTCCCACCTCAAACGGGCCGGTCTAAATCAGCAAGAATAATCACACCTAACATTCAAAATTCGTTTAATCTCGCGCTTCAGGCGCCCAAATTAATGGCCCGGCTTCGGATTGGACCGGCTGACAGTGGGACCTCGTCGTAAATTCATTATGAAATATAATTGATTCGTCATTTTCTTCGTCGTTCTAGTACTGTTTGGTATGATAATAAATTCTGTGCCAATAATATTTATATTTTTTTAGTATATTTATTTGTTTATTTATTTACTTGCTGTTAATTTTTCTTATGAGATATTGATTTTATGCAGTCAATTTTAGTATAATAATGATAATGATAATAATATGTACGTTGATCATCCTTCCTCCAATCATCAAACATACCAAATTGCAGCCCTCTAGCCTCAGTGGTTTTTATTTGATTCAAGGTTAAAGATAGCCATAATCGTGCTTCTGGCAACGATGTAAGCCAGGCCACCAGCGGGCAGTGGTTAAAGTTCAATAGGCCGCGGCGCATACAGCATTATACCGAGACCACCGACAGATACGTCTATTTTCGGTGGCCTTGATTGCGCCGAAAAACTTTACTCTCAATTTCCCATCGCCTGGCCTTTGGCCTAAAATTTTATATTTCTATTCCTGTATTTTTATCCCGCCATTATTTTCCCACCATCCTCTGTTCAATTTCCCGGGGACAGTTTTGTGTTACCTCTCTGGACGCCAGTTCAGTGACTCGTTTAGGTCAATAGAAAGACGAAGGAAGATACGGTAATTGGAAAATGTCCTCCGTGGTTAAATATCAGAGTTCAGAGACGGGAATTGGGAAGCGGCTACAAATTACTTTTCGCTTAGGGAAACCTTACGATGGTAGATTTCGCTGGCTAGGTCGTCAATAAAAGTTTTTTTTTACTTTAACATTACTGAATATATATATATATATATATATATATATATATATATATATATATATATATATATATAATATATATAACAATATATATATATACACACACACTACTAATGCACAGAACAATTGTGTATGTGATAAAGTTAATATATATATATATATATATATATATATATATATATATATATATATATATATAACCCTTTTATTTTTGGGACAAATATAACCAGGAGAAATATAAAAGTTGATAAAAATTATGAAATCAAAGATATTAGACAAACTATTAATAGGTCTGGTGCTATAAAATAAAATAATAAAAAAAATTACATATTTTATTTTTATTTCAGAAGTTACTCTCAAAATCATGAAATTAAAGGCGTTCTTTCGCTTTAATGAATTCTTTCTTAAACTTACTTTGGTTCGAAAATTATACTTTCGTTCGAATATTATACTTTGGTTCGAAAATTATACTTTGGTTCGAATATTATACTTTGGTTCGAAAATTATACTTTCGTTCGAAAATTATACTTTCGTTCGAAAATTAGTTGTGTATTTGTTTCCGCGAGACATTTCATCATGCAAAGTATAATTGCTTTGATGCTTTCAAAGGAGTGCACCCACAGTAACTTACTAGACAAGCAAACGCAAGTACACACAGTCACAGACACGCATGAGAGAGAGAGAGAGAGAGAGAGAGAGAATGCGTAAAACGTAAAAATTAATGCGTATGCCCATACACGCAGGCACTTGTGTTTGTGTTTGAGAGAGAGAGAGAGAGAGAGAGAGAGAGAGAGAGAGAGAGAGAGAGAGAGAGAGAGAGAGTCCCTAGCACATACACACAGGCACAGACGTGTGTTTTTGTGACGGACAGGCAGAGCGTAACTCAAAAATTAATATAGATGCACATACACACACAGACACGTATGTGAGAGAGAGAGAGAGAGAGAGTAGAACGCAAAATATGATAGGTATGCACACACAAACACACACACAAACATGTGTCTGTGTGTGTGGTGTCAGAGAGAGAGAGAGAGAGAGAGAGAGAGTACAAAAATATATACATACGCAGTCACACAGAAAGAAATCTAAACGTACTTACGCCTATTTTCCACGAGCAACATATTCCGGGAACCGTTCCAATCAATCAAGAATTTCGCAGACGCCGTTGGCAAATGAAATCGCGCTCTCTCTCTCTCTCTCTCTCTCTCTCTCTCTCTCTCTCTCTAAGACTCACGTCCGTGGAGAATTTTAATTAATGCGTTCTACACGACACACCCGAGGAGAGGAAAGGTTCCCATTAAAACCTTAATTGGCAGCCAGGAATTCGGTTTTCGGAATCAAAAAAAAAAAAAATAACTGGGTTTGGTTATATTAGCTTTTCCTAGCCATTGATGGCCGTTTTCGTAATTGGCTGAGGTTTTTAGTTTTCTGTAAAAGAAAACTATTGTGCCGGCTTGTCTGTCCGTCCGCACTTTTTCTGTCCGCCCTCAGATCTTAAAAACTACTGAGGCTAGAGGGCTGTAAATTGGTATGTAGATCATCCACCCTCCAACCATCAAACATACCAAATTGCAGCCCTCTAGCCTCAGTAGTTTTTGTTTTATTTAAGGTTAAAGTTAGCCATAATTGTGCGTCTGGTAACGACTAACGATATGGACCAGGCCACCACCGGGCCATAGTTAAAGTTTCATGGGCCGCGGCTCATACAGCATTATACCGAGACCACCAAAGGATAGATCTATTTTCGGTGACCTTGATTATACGATTTACAGCAAACTCGACTGCGCCGAAGAAACTTCGGCTCATTTTTAACTTTTTTTGTTTGTCGTGGGATAAACCATATTTTTATGCGTTGTTTTCATTTTAAAATGTCACTAATTTTCTACATATCCACACTATTGAATCTCACTGTCATTGGAAATAGTGAATAACATTTGAATAACATATTTGATGTATAAAAGTGAATAAAATTTTTGCATACAATCAAGTTACAGGAAGGGAGTCTTATGATTGCATTTCTCATTAATGGAATAAGATATAAAATCTTCTCATTAAAGGAATGCGATATAAAAAATTCTCAATAATGGAATAAGATATAAAATCTTCTCATTAATGGAATAAGATATACAATCTTCTCATTAAGGGAATAAGATATACAATCTTCTCATTAATGGAATAAGATATAAAATTTTCTCATTAATGGAATAAGATACAAAATCTTCTCATTAATGGAATAAGATATAAAATCTTCTCATTAATGGAATAAGATATAGAATCTCATTAATGGAATAAGATATACAGAATCTTCTCATTAATGTAATAATATATAAAATCTTCTCATTACTGGAATAAGACATACAATCTTCTCATTAATGGAATAAGATGTACAATCTTCTCATTAATGGAATAAGATATAAAATCTTCTTATTAGTGGAATAAGATATACAATCTTCTCATTAATGGAATAAAATATAAAATCTTCTCATTAATTGAATAAGATACAAAATCTTCTCATTAATGCAGTTAGATATAAAATCTTCTCATCAATGCAATAAGATATGCAATCTTCTCATTAATGGAATAAGATATAAAATCTTCTCATTAGTGCAATAAGATATACAATCTTCTCATTAATGGAATAAGATATAAAATCTCATTAATGGAATAAGGTATAAAATCTCCTCATTAATGGAATAAGATATAAAATCTCAAAATCTTCTCATTAATGGAATAACATATAAAATCTTCTCAAAACCTTCTCATTAATGGAATAAGATATACAGTCTTTATTCATGAGAGAGGTGATTGTTAGACAACAATTCTGAAAATACAATTCAGTGAATGTAATGGCATCGTCCTAATTAGGTTGTAAGTTGATATTAAGATAGGGTTTAAGTTGAGAGAGAGAGAGAGAGACAGAGAGAGACGTCATACCAGCCATGTTATGCACCAGTAAAACATTCTTTTGAAAGATTAATAATGAAAAATGAAGCTGAAATTACAAATTACTGAAATGCTGATGTTTATTGAGACGAAAATTTAATATTCAAATATAGCAAACGATGATAGATTGTTATGAAATATTTCTCTCGGTGAGGAATGGTTAGAGTTACACGTATTTGAATGTCAGGCCATAATTTGATTTTGGGGAACACATCTATTTTAATTTTGCCACTCAATGCATCTCGATAATAGTCAGTTTTGCAGTACTACTTATCACATTTTAATAATAAACCTTAGTATGTATGTTTGCATGTTTGTATGTATATATATACATATATATACGTAACTACGCCCTTACCTATATAAAACCCACCAGATACGACCTGGCATCGACTTCGCATTCCGCGCCGTTATTAATTACAGCATCGGGGAACCAGACTAATGACAGCAATTAAATCCTAATTTTCAATTGACTCAGGCATGCGGGGAGAGTCCTACTTTCATAACTCGCGTAATGAACACACTTTCTATGAGAGAGAGAGAGAGAGAGAGAGAGAGAGAGAGAGAGAGAGAGAGAGAGAGAGAGAGGTTTCACCTGAATGGTCGTCAGTGCAGTTTGATCTGAGGTACTTGTGTGTGTGTGTATATATATATATATATATATATATATATATATATATATATATATATATATATATATATATATATATATATATATAAATACTAATTTTACTACAACAAGAATTACCGTCTCTACAACTTCAGTATTTGACAACAGTCTCCTTGGTCACTTAAACTGACAGAATTTCCCGTTAAAACTCTTTATCATATTTCCTGTTAATTTATTTTTTCTTCTTTGATAAGTGAGATCTCTTCTTTCTGTATTTTCCTTTACCTCCTCTCACTTCTTCCTAATGAGCGCCATAATATCCTTTGGAAGCTTAAAGAATTTCAAGTCAGTGGCCCCTGTGGTGGGCTTGTTCCATATGAATAGGGTTCATCCTCTGAATAATAATAATAATAATAATAATAATAAAAAAATCCACAGTTATATAGTAAATATATGTTTATTTTACATAGTAAAATATTTACTATATAATTGTGGATTTTCATCCCATTGTTTTTCACGAGACTGTGAATTGTTTAATAATAATAATAATAATAATAATAATAATAATAATAATAATAATAATAATAATAATAATAATATTGTATGAGTGTCTAAGCATATATATATATATATACACACACCCACACACACACACTTTAAGCAGACCTGGATTCAGAAGGTGGGTGGAGGGAGAGGAGGGGGGGGGCGGCGTCCTTTATCCCCTGCTTAATATCCTTTGCTGTAAACAAGCAAAAGCCTTTTCGCCACGCTTATATTATTAGGCTATGGCTTTTCCCTACATCCAGTATGCAAATGGGGTCTTTCATCTTCCTAAATGAATAAAAGGCTAACGGAAGTGCGCGGCATTTTATTGAGTTCATTTGCATCTCCGGAGAGTAAGTTACGTAGAGCCCATAAGGGCTTGGAATGAGAGAAAAAAAGAATAGGTTTGCAACGTAACATTGGAAGGCTGTCTTCGTTAGAATTGCAATCGTTGTTCATTTGTTTTCCTGAACAGATTCGTGGATAGTGAATTTTGATGTTGTTCATTTGTTTTCATGAGCAGGTTCGTGGATAGTGAATTTTGATGTTCATTTGTTTTCATGAGCAGGTTCGTGGACAGTGAATTTTGGTGTTGTTCATTTGTTTTCATGAACGGATTCGTGGACAGTGAATTTTGTTGTTCATTGTTTTCACGAACAGATTCGTGGGCAGGTAATTATTTTGTTGTTCATTTGTTTTCACGAACAGATTCGTGGACGGTGAATTATTTTGTTGTTCATTTGTTTTCACGAACAGATTCGTGGACGGTGAATTATTTTGTTGTTCATTTGTTTTCATGAACAGATTCGTGAACAGTGAATTTTGATGTTTTATTTTCATGAACGGATTCGTGGACAGTGAATTTTGATGTTGTTCATTTATTTTCAAAAACAGATTCGTGAACAGTGAATTTTGATGTTTTATTTTCATGAACGGATTCGTGGACAGTGAATTTTGATGTTCTTCATTTGTTTTCATGAACAGATTCGTGGACAGGGAATTTTGATGTTGTTCATTTATTTTCATGAACAGATTCGTGGACAGTGAATTTTGATGTTGTTCATTTATTTTCATGAACGGATTCGTGGACAGTGAATTTTGATGTTGTTCATTTGTTTTCATGAACAGATTCATGGACAGTGAATTTTGATGTTGTCCATCATTCAGAATCATGTATTTTGATATTGTTCAGATCTTAAAAACTACCGAGGCTAGAGGACTTCAAATTGGTATGTTGATCATCCACCTTCCAATCATCAAACGCACCAAATTACAGCCCTCTAGCCTCCTCAGTAGTTTTGAAGATCTGAGGGCGGGCAGAGAAAAAGTGCCGACGGACAGACAAATAGACACCTCTATAATAGTTTTCTTTTACAGAAAACTAAAAAAAAAAAAAAGGAGAAATCTGACTTGACATTCTTGAAGGAAGAGTCTGTGTTTATTCAGCGGAAGAAAATCTGACTCAGAAATCCGGCACTTCAGCCGAAGATTATTCTTCAGTTGTTTACGCAAAATCTTCGTTATTTGCACACCTTCAGTTCTCTCTCTCTCTCTCTCTCTCTCTCTCTCTCTCTCTCTCTCTCTCTCTCTCTCTCTCTTCTCTTTGATTACATTATTCCACTTTCATTTAGATTTTGTACTTTTTGATATTCGCTGTAGAGACTGTGTTTCTTTTTTTGTATGTCATTTTTGATGACTTTAATCTCTCTCTCTCTCTCTCTCTCTCTCTCCTTTAACAAGTTATAGATGAAACGTTGGACCACTACTTTTCTCTTTTTTTGTTTATCAAATCTCTCTCTCTCTCTCTCTCTCTCTCTCTCTCTCTCTCTCTCTCTCTCTCTCTCTCTCTCTCTCTCTCTCTCTCCTTTAACAAGTTATAGATGAAACGTTTGACTATATCTTTCCCCTTTGTCT
>NC_089788.1:928001-940501 GCF_040412425.1 Macrobrachium rosenbergii | reverse complement strand
TTCGGAAGTTTGAATTTCAAGTCAGTGGCCCCTGTGGTGGGCTTGTTCCATATGAATAGTGTTCATATTCTGATTAATAATAATAATAATAATAATACTTTCAAATGAACACCATATTCTTTGGAATTCTTGAACAAAATATTCTTTGTTTGAATTTGTTCCATTGGCAATAATTGGGCTTGTTAATAATAATAATAATAATAATAATAATAATAATAATAATGATTTCGTCAAGATCGCTGACAGGCTCCACTAATATACATAACTTCATTTTACGGCTAATTCTTCACCTGTCCTCTTTTGGTTCTACCTCATTTTCAGATCGCAGTTCCGACCTCAGACGTTAATAAAAAAAAAAATGCCATAAAAAATGACAGGTTTCATTCTTTGCTCATTAATTTACCTTTTTTTGTTGGGCATATTTCACCTGTTGCTGCTGTTTCTCACTGCTTTCAAAAACTTGCTGGAAAATGATTGCATGATGAAATGTCAATGTGGAAAGGAATGGATTTTTTGCCATGAAGTTTTTTTTTTGTTACTTTATTTATACGAATTTTTCTTATTACAATATTTTGAGAGAATTTTAACGGGTTTTCTGATACACACATACACACACACACACACACATATATATATATATATATATATATATATATATATATATATATATATATATATATATATATATATATATATATATATATATATATATATATATATATATATCCGTTTTAGTTTTCTGTAAAAGAAAACTATTGAGATGGCTTTGTCTGTCCATCCGCACTTTTTCTGTTTGTGCTCAGATCTCAAAATCTACTGAGGCTAGAGGGCTGCAAATTGCTATTTTGATCATCCACCCTCCGATCATGAAACATACCAAATTGCAACCCTCTAACCTCATTGGTTTTTATTTTATTTAAGGTTGAAGTTAGCCATAATCGTACGTCTGTCCGCACTTTTTCTGTCCGCCCTCAGATCTCAAAAACTACTGAGGCTAGAGGGCTGCAAATTGGTATGTTGGTCATCCACCCTCCAATCATCAAACATACCAATTTGCAGCCCTCTAGCCTCAGTAGTTTTTACGATCTGAGGGCGGACAGAATAAAGTGCGGACGGACAGACAAAGCCGGCACAATAGTTTTCTTTTACAGAAAACTAAAAATGGACTAACACTAATCCATTATCTCAGTTCAAATTGTTCTTTTTCTTTATCCTTCTGCCTTAAAAATTAAACCCTTTTCCACAGTCTTTTCCAGACTGTTTCGAAAACATGGACTTTCCAGACCGTTTTAAAAAAATGGACGAACACTAATCCATTATCTCTCTCCATATTGTTCTTTTTCTTTATCCTTCTGCCATAAAAATTAAACCCTTTCCTACAGTCTTTTCCAGACTGTTTCCAAAGCTCGCCTGTACAGAATTCTTATAAAAAAAATATTTCTTATCAAACCTCCCAAATACCTTTCATGTTCCATGAATTTTTAACTCCTTAGTTAATCTTAACTAAACAGAGGCTTGGTATTACTTTCTCCTTTTGGGAGACGTCAGTATTCCCTCACATCTAGTATGCAAATGGAACCTACCCTTTTTTTTCTATTTTTTATAAAGGAATAAAATTTCCATAAAAGTACTCGGCGCATTTTAACCGGTCATTTACATATCTTTACCCCCCGCCGTCATTACGAGTTAGCTAGGGCACTCTTGAAGTGTCATTTGACGGTATTTTACATGATGAATGAAGTCTATTTCATTTGCTGTTGAGTTTGTAATTGTACGAATGTAGAAACGTGAGGTTAGGCTTACTCTTCCAAACGCTGAGTTGTCCAGTAGCTTAATTATTTTGCGAAGGATGCGGCCGGATTCGTTTTACAGCATAAGCACCAATATGCTGTAATTGTTTTGCCTCGCTGTCCAACTTCTCCAAAGAAGTTCCAGAGGTCCTTTGTTCCTCACACCGTTGGACGGTGGAACAGCGTCCCTACTGAGGATTTCGTGCAATTTGAACTTCCGAAGAAGTTCAAGAGAAGATGCAATGCATTACCACCCTAATACAATTCGTTTTGTATTTTGGTAATTTACTTGCATTTTTATTTATTTATTTGTTAATTTGTTGATTTGTCTGTTTTATATAATAATTGATCTTCTCATTCTGTATTTCCTTTCCCTTCTGTTATTTGTTTCGAATGATCACCATAATATTCTTTGGAAGCTTGAGTTTTAATATATGAAGTGGCCCTCTTTTAAACAGGTGGATGGCTTGTTCCATAGTGTCTTTTTCATCTTCTGAAAAGTAATAAAAAGACACTAATAAGATAAATAATAATAATAATAATAATAATAATAATAATAATAATAATAATGATATACAAGCTGACAATTGATTAATACTGTATTCTGTAGATGGAACTGCTTTCCTGAAAAAAAATGGGCTAAATTTATATAGCTCTCTTGAATACTTTTTTTTTTTATATTGAAAAGTAATGTAATTTCTCTAACCAATGCTTTAGTCTCTTAGATTATATAGTTTTTATCATGTCTGAACGTATATTATTATTCATTCAAGTATATTAGTTTTCTTATTGCTTATTTTTGGTTTTTCCACACATTGTTTTCCAGATTTGAAGAAATATGCAAAATGGATTTTTCATGTTTTTTTTTTTTGTAAACGTTATCATATTTTAATGAAAATAATCTGAATGACAATGATAGAATTGGTTAATGAACAATGATATATTATATATTTCAGTGAAAATAATCGGAATGAAAATTATAGAATTGCATAATTACCAATATGATATTTATAATGAGAGTGTTTCTGTAAGTTTTCAAAATTAAAAAAATTTATCTCATGGCTAAATAATCAGAGCGGTTCTCCAGTTCATAAGGCAATAACAGGAACCTTTTGTACATGCACAAAATATGTGATAGTACACGGCATTTCTAATTAAGCCATTTAGGCATAGATAATTACGACATAATTGCGAGGTAATTAGCTTGGGTAATTGTCTCCTGCTGCAATTTGCAACGTGAAACGAGCTGTTAAACACGAGTTTGGAAAGGTGATTATAGCATCTCTTTACAAAAGTAAATAGACTCTTGATTAACGAGGTTTGACCTTTTGATTAGGAAATATCGTTCTGCAGAAGAATATAGAATAATATTCGAAAGTAAATAGATATTTATCATTTATCTTTAGTGTGGGAGTTCATTTGAATCACTAAATTCGAGGTCCCGCAGTAGGTATTACTTAAGATTCTTTGCGGCGTCCCTTCGGCTCGCAGCTGCAACCCATTCCATTTTTGCGGCTGTACCTCCGTTCATATTCTCTTTCTTCCACCTTACTTTCCTCAGCCCTTTCCTAACAAGACCTTTTTACTCTCAATATACATTTCAGCGTTGAATGACCTCATCTTAGGCCCCAGCACTTGGCCTTTAAATTTTATATTTCATTCCATTCCTACAACAATAAATAAACGGATATTCAAAATTTATCTTTAATGTAACTGTTTATTTGAGTCGCTAAATCTGAGGAGTTAGAGTTAAAACAATAAAAGAACAAGTAAAAAATGCGACGAAGTTTTATCGGCGCAATCGAGTTTTCTGTACTGTACAACGTATAATGCTTTATGAAACTCTCAGCTGCGGCCCATGAAACTCTCAGCCAGGGCCCATGAAATTCTCAACCGCGGTCCATGAAAGCTTTCAACCACGGCCGGTGGTGGCATGTGTTGTTGGTGCGTATAGCGGTGGCAGACGCACGATCATGACAGAATTAAACATCAAATGAAATAAAAACTAGTAGCGCCAGAGGGCTACAATTTGGCATGTTTGATGACTAGAGGGTGGATGATCAACATCCCAATTTGCAGCCCTCTAGCCTGAGTAGTTTTTAAGATCTGACGGCGGACAGGCAAACAGCCATCTCAATAGCTTCCTTTCACAGAAAACTAAAAAAAAAAAAAAGTCGATTTTATATCCTCATTTTCTCCCACTCACGAGCCGCAAACAACGACTAATTCATTCATCCAACAGCAAGGCAATAACTGGCTTCTTCTTCGCTTCGTTTCGACGTTCTTGAACCAACTTCAACTTTCGACCGAGATGTGTCATCTTACTTTCAGATCAGACAGAGACTGTGGCAGCAGGCATTGTTTGGTAGCTATGCAAATTTGGGTGAGGCAGGCAAAGTCCGCCTGAGAAAGCGGTTCCTGTTGTGCGATTCGGATGCAGAATGATTAGAACGACGTCTGTATTGTCTTGTGTAAATATGCCTGAGTTTTTGTTATTATTATTATTATTATTATTATTATTATTATTATTATTTTAGAAGATGTACCCTATTCATATGGAACAAGCCCACCAGATGGGCCACTGATTGAAATTCAAGCTATGGAATATGGTGTGCATTAGGAAGAAGTAACAGACTTGAATTATTATTATTATTATTATTATTATTAAATTATTATTATTATTATTAATTCAGGAGACGAACCTACAGAAACTGTTTGAAATCCAATCAAAGAATATGGTTGTCCATTAGAAAGTAAAGATCATTATTATTATTATTATTATTATTATTATTATTATTATTATTATTATTATTATTATTATTCAGTTGATAAACCCCTATTCGTATGGAACAAGCCCACATGGGTGCCATTGACGTGACATTCAAGTTTCCAAAGAATATTAAGGCGGTTATTTGAAAGAAGTTATAGAAGATAATAGGATTTACAGAAAGACTATATCAGTCGTTATAAATAATAATAATAATAATATAATAATAATAATAATAATAATAATAATAATTATTATTATTATTATTATTATTATTATTATTATTATTATTATTATTATTATTATTATTATTATTAGAAGGTAAACCCCTGTTCATATGAAACAAGCCTACAGAGAGAGAGAGAGATATAAATAGGCGTGCTTGCTTGCGCGCATTTGCGTAAATGCCTGACTGTGACGTAAAAGTAATTATCATTAATTATTCGCCTGAGATTCCCAAGAGCAGCACTTTTAAGTATTACAGAAAGTGCAATATAAAAAAAAGAGTAATTAAAAAGCCCCGGTAATGTTTGATCATTAATTCCGTCACGCTACCTGACTTTTCTGTCCGCACTTTTTCTATCCGCCCTCAGATCTTTAAAACCTCTGAGGCTAG
The DNA here is from genome assembly GCF_040412425.1 of Macrobrachium rosenbergii. NCBI lineage: Eukaryota > Metazoa > Arthropoda > Malacostraca > Decapoda > Palaemonidae > Macrobrachium > Macrobrachium rosenbergii. The sequence goes on along the minus strand of NC_089788.1, from coordinate 935,328 downwards.
AGGGCTGCAAATTGGTATGTTGATCATCCACCCTCCAATCTTCAAGCATAGCAAACTGCAACCCTCTAGCCTCAACAATTTTGATTTTATTTAAGGTTAAAGTTAGCCATGCTCGTGCGTCTGGCAACCATATAGGTTAGATAGGCCACCACTGGTCCTTGGTTAACGTTTCATGGGCCGCTGCTCATACAACATTATACTGAGACCACCGAAAGACAGATCTATTTTCGGTGGCCTTGATTATGCGCTGTACAGAAAACTCGATTGCGCCGAAGAAACTTCGGCGTAATTTTATACATGTTATTTTTTTTTTTAATGACCCCACACAATTGTTAAGCGTTTATGTAATACTTCCCTTCTTAAATATTCTTAAATAATCAAAGATGTCTTTATGGAAATAAACATTGAAGTGTCTTACTTACTTGAATAAATATATATTATTGCTGTTCCTCCGTCTGTTAATTTGCATATTTGAGACAATATTTTAAAATTTGTACGTATAAGCGTGTAGTTATATTTACTTTGTAACACACGAGAACACACACACACACACACACACACACATATATATATATATATATATATATATATATATATATATATATAATATATAAATATATGATATATATATATATATATATATATATATATATATATATATATATATATATATTATATTTATATTTATATTACAGAACAGAACTGACTCATCACTTCTCACCTGCCCTAGGAACATATATATTCCTCATAATGACTGCAATTAAAAGCATGTCGTGAGTAGGGTCGCAGAAAATGAACGGAAATGACTCCCAAATGGAATTCGCGGAACTGCTGGAAAAAAAAATATTAAAGCAGGTCTGCGACAAAGTAACTTTATCACTGCTGAAACTTTTTTCTTGCAGTTCTTTATTTTATAGTTTTCTGTAAAAGAAAACTATTGTGCCGGTTTTGTCTGTCCGTCCGCACTTTTTTCTGTCCGCAGTTCTTCTGTCCGCCCTCAGATCTTACAAACTACTGAGGCTAGAGGGCTGCAAATTGGTATGTTGACCATCCACCCTCAAATCATCAAACATACCAAATTGCAGCCCTCTGGCCTCAGTAGTTTTTACTTTAGCCGTAATCGTGCTTCTGGCAACGATATACGATAGGCCACTACCGGGACGTGGTTAAAGTTTCGTGGTCCTTTATACCGAGACCACCGAAAGTTAAATCTATTTTCGGTGGCCTTGATTATACGCAGTAGCGGCTGTACAGCAAACTCGATTGCGCCGAAGAATCTTCGGCGCATTTTTTACTTGTTTCTTTAATTCCGTATTCATTCAGGTTCCAATCCTCCCCCTCGAAGTGCACCTCACGCGGTGCACTGTAAGCACTATTTAAGGTTCTTTGCAGCGTCCCTTCCTTAGGCCCCTGGCTGTAACCCCTTTCATTCCTTTGACTGTACCTCCGTTCATATTCTCTTTCTTCCATCTTACCTTCCCCCAACCCTCTTCTGATTATTATTCCATAGTGCAACTGCAAAAGGTTTTCCTCCTGTTACACCTTTCAAACTTACTTTTCTCTCAATTTCCTTTTCAGCGCTGAATGACCTCATCGTAAGTCCCAGCGCTTATTAGCCTTTGGTCTAAATTTTATATTCCAGTTCCAATTCCTACTTGGGCGTTCACTTAACGTCCTCTTAAATTGACTTGGAATTCCCAGACCAGTATTCTAAATCTTCAACATTTCTCCATTAGTTTGTTGCTGCTCTTAATTTTGTCGATTTTATCCTCATCCAGTTTTTATCATCTGCATTATACAGCAGTGGTTCCTAAACGTGGGGTGTACGCCACACAGGGGGGGCCAATCTGATTTTTAAGGGGGTGGGGGCAATTCGAGAATGTCTAAAAACCTTTTTAGGGTTCCTTCACGTGGATAGGAGTTCACCTTTCAAATGATAATAATTCTATATCACCACAGGGGGCACCAGTTTTTTTAGAGGTGATTGGGTACGGGCATTGCCAAATAAAAGATTGGGAACCACTGTTATTATAGAGGGCTCCTCCCTTAGAGATTGAGATTTCAATATTCATAGAAACTGAACAAAGATTCACGTTGCTGAATGTCCGGATCCTAATTCGGAAAGAATCAATTCGCTTTCTTGTCCATCTCAGGGAAGAATTATTGACACTAACCTTTCTGAAATATTTCGAGATTGCCTCACTGCGAAATTATTCATTCTTCCATTCCTGGCCTTTTGTTAAGAGCTTCTGTCAATTATTTAGTCATTGGTTTGCATTTCTTATGTGCATATCAGGTTTATTCTGGATTGTAAGGATTCCAACAGGTAAGAGAGTGATATTAGATGTACCTGTAAATTCATTTGAACAGTCTTATTTAAATAACCTGTAAGGTAAACAGTAGTAATAATTAGTTAAATTATGATCTCTTCTTTCTGTATTTCAATTATCTTCTGTTCATTCTATCTAATGAACACCATAATATTCTGTGGAAGTTCGAATTTCAAGTCAGTGGCGCCTGTGGTGGACTTGTTCCATATGAATAGGGTTCATCTTCTGGATATAATAATAATAATAATAATAATAATAATAATAATAATAATAATAATAATAATAATAATAATAATAATAATAATAATAATAATAATAATAATAATAATAATAATAGAAAACAAATCCACAGTTATGTATAAGAAAATATATTTAAGGATAAATCTGTACAGATTTATCCTTAAATATATCTACAAATATATAACTGTGGGATTCATTTCTCCATTTGAAGACCCATGCTACTATGAGTATTTTTAATAATAATAATAATAATAATAATAATAATAATAATAATAATAATAATAATAATAATAATAATAATAGTGTTTAAACGGACATTTTATATACGCCGGAATTCATACTCATATTACCTAGTATTCACATGCATATGCGTACACAGGAAAGACATGTATAAAATTTTTACTTACTGAAAACATAAATAACAAAAGTTTTCTCAAACTCAATACCCTTAATTAAGTTGCTTTAAATTACTGAGAGGGGTTTTCACAGGCTAGTCTGCTTCTTAGAATTATATTTCTTAGTAGGTGATTATCATGACCAAAAAATACAAGATTGGATTGGATTTTTACCAGTGAGCAAGAATGATTGCTGTTTACTTGTGAAAGATATATGAATGGTATAATTTTATATATATATATATATATATATATATATATATATATATATATATATATATATATATATATATATATATATATATATATATATATATATATATATACATATAAACAATGCATAGGTTTATTTTTAAAAATACTCCTACCCATACATAACTGTGGATTTGTTTCTCCAATCCTTTGAATATCAGAAGGCATCGCAACAACCAGTCCAAAATTTCATTGAAGTTTGACCATATCTTGCAGCGTACCAAATGTCAGGCTGGTAATGTCCCAAACGTGCCATTGCTTACCGTCAGTACTCACCAGTACCCGAATCACATACACACAGTACTGCTATCCATTTCAGGGACTGTGAGTCATCGTTTTTCTCAAATATCTTTCAAACTAATTCTTTGATCGAAATGGTGCTTTGACACAGTGTACAAGACACCTTCCGCTAATTTTTGGTAATGTAGTGCATTGTAAGTGGTATTAGTTAAGGCTTTACTCTTGACTTTTAAAGGCAAAGTCGCATGCATCAGCGGGACTGTTCTACGCAATCGAACGTCCGCTAGCCCTCATAGACGGGAAAGTGGGGACGAAGATGGGGAGGCCAGGAAAGTGGTTTGAGGGAGAGATGAGAAGGGGAAGGGAGAGGGGGGGGGATGGGATGGGGGTAAAGGACGCTCGAATGCATAGTTTGGCGATGCTTGGCAACACCATGTACTGTAAGTCAAGAGTAGATGCCTTAACTAAAACCATTTGACAATTCACTATATTACCAAAAATTAGCAGGAGGTGTCTTGTGCACTGTGCCAGAGTACCATTTCGATCAAACAATCAGTTTGAAAGATATTTGAGAAAAACGATGACTCACAGTCCCTGAAATGGAGAGTAGAAGCTCGTATTTCGATTTAAATAAGAATTTCACTCAGTGCCTCTGTGATGACCTGTTCAACTGAAAGCCATAGGAAATGTGCCTTTCAACCAATTAATTTTTATTCCAATTCCCTCCCCCAAATTCTTTTTATTTTTTTTTTTCGAAAGCATGACTGATTAAATCAAATAGCACTGGCAGTCTTAGGCCATTAGTGCAATTACCCAGACCCCCTTTCCTGCTACAGTTTCTCTAATTAAAGGTGAATTACTGTAACAACGAAGTCGCGCAGCAGTTTTTTAGAAATTGTGGGCACGTAATCAGACTATAAATTACTGTTGTTGGTAGTAAAAGTCTACAGAGCTTTCTCTTTCTGTAGCTTATATATGTATATATATATATTTATATTATATTTATATATATATTTATGTATATATTACTTCTACAGAGGACCTCAATGATACGGAAGGTTCAAAGGACGAGATTCTTTATTTCCAAGCCTTCAAAGGCTCGTCTGCCTCCATCTTCAAAGTAACCATATATATATATATATATATATATATATATATATATATATATATATATATATATATATATATATAATATATATATAATATATATATATGTATATCTATCTATCTATATATATATATATATATATATATATATATATATATATATATATATTTATATATATATAAATCTCTTGACTTATCGATCCCTATTAATGAAAAAGTAACAGAGAAAAAACCGTTGATTTTGAAGAAACAATACTAAAGAACTGAATAATCTATTATTATTTATGCCAATGAGACCCCAGATCCTTCATGTAAGGTAAATGTAATGTAGAGAAAAGCCATATAAAAATATATTAAAAAAAATTGTGATGATTATCAACAAATCCACAGTGCCTTTCATAATTCCCGCATACGATCTCCACCTCTTCCTCCGTGTATATATATCTTCCCATTTCGTGAAAAGCTGGCAACGTGAGAATCGTAATGAGGGTAAGATATACAATAACATTAATTAGCGAACCGACTGAATTCTCAGATCTTTTCAGTCGGAGAGAACAATAGTAATTAGCGTTTATGACCATTGCATCTCGTTCTAAAATACCAGACATTCCTTGTAATTAGACAGGCATATCGTATGTTTCCAGAAGCCGGCTGGGGATTGAGTTTCAGAAATTTGTATGTGTGTGTGTTTTGTGTGTGATTGACGTATATGAAGCGATATGTAGGAACTCGGTTTGGCAATGGGGACAGGAACATCAATAGATGAAATAAGGAGAAATCATCGCGAAAATATATGGGTTAGGAAATAGGTGTGTTTCCACACGCATACCAGTACATGATGGATAACTAAATATAAAAAATGTAAAAGGAAATAAATCTAAGGCAACAGAAGTCTTTATATGTCCTTAGGAAACTTAATGTACCAACTACTTGCTGATAAAAAGGAGATAAGAAGAAGAATAGAGAAGACTATGAATAAATTAAATGCCGCGAAAACAGCTATAATTTTCAACACTACTGCACTCAGAAAGGTCACCTCTCTAGTTATTATTATTATTATTATTATTATTATTATTATTATTATTATTATTATTATTATTATTATTATTATTATTATTCAGGAGACGAACCCTATTCACATGGAACAAGCCTACCACAGGGACCACTGACTTGAAATTCAAGCTTCCAAGGATTATTATTATTATTATTATTATTATTATTATTATTATTATTATTATTATTATTTTGGTTTTTATAGTGGGGTTCCAGGGGTTCCGAGTCCTGGAGTCCATCACTTTTCTCACTGTAGTTTTCCAGATTCCTTCTCTGCATGAAGGGCTCTTCGGCATCTTGTTTTTCCAGATTCGATCTTAGGATCGTGCACAGGCTCCAGCGGAGGGCTTTTGCTACTGAATCATGCCTCTTTTTATATTATTATTATTATTATTATTATTATTATTATTATTATTATTATTATTATTATTATTATTATTATTATTATTATTATTATTATTATTATTCAGAAGATGAACCCTATACATATGGAACAAGAATTTCACCAATAGGGCCACACTGACTTGGAATTCGAGCTTCCAAAGACTACGATGGTGTTCATTCGATAGAAGTAACAGAATGTATTATTATTATTATTATTATTATTATTATTATTATTATTATTATTATTACTCAGAAGATGAACCCTATACATATGGAACAAGAAGCCCACCAGTGGGGCCACACTGACTTGGAATTCGAGCTTCCAAAGACTACGATGGTGTTCATTCTAAAGAAGGGAAAGAAAGTAATGGAAAATACAGAAAGAAAAAAAGAGATCATTTATCAAACAAAAAAAGACATTGGATCAAGGAGCCTTTTCAAGTCAGTCGTCGTTCAGAGTAGCTGCCAGATTCGACCTCACTTCGAGACCAATCTGGGTCACCCACAAAGGCCTTCAGTAACCCTACACCCACCTCTTGTTATCATTTGTCATAGGAGATGGTAACTCTTGACAGCTGGATGAATAGTCTCATTGCACTGTTGGGGTGGAGAGAGAGAGAGAGAGAGAGAGAGAGAGAGAGAGAGAGAGAGAGAGAGAGAGAGAGAGAGAGAGAGAGAGAAGGCCCAGGCGAGGGGTGTTAGACATAGCGTTTTGTATGTAGAGAATAATTTTCTAATTTTTAGGTAATATGTATTTTTTTTTACAGGTTTATTGATTTAGTTGGTACTACATGTGAAAGACAAGTAGTGTATTTGGTGCATAATAATAATAATAATAATAATAATAATAATAATAATAATAATAATAATAATAATAATAATAATAATAATAATAATAATAATAATAATAAGGGCAGTTTGGGTGGGTGAGATAATCACTTACAACTTGCGTTTGTTATTGACATTAAGAATACAGATATATTCGATATTTCCTTTCACTTCTTATCTTAGGAAGAACAGTTCAAAATATGCTCATATGCATGTAGGTGTATATATATATGTGTGTATATATTTATATATATTTATATAAATATTGTAGCGAGTGCCATTAGCTTAATCAAAAACCTCTCTCTCTCTCTCTCTCTCTCTCTCTCTCTCTCTCTCTCTCTCTCTCTCTTCCTCTCTCGTTCTTTGTGCTTTGTTATTCCAGCTACAAAATAAGAAAGCTTAAAAATGAAATAAGAACAGAGTTGTGCAAAACATCCGTCGCTCGCGTTTCGATCAAAGGCGAGAGATTCTTGTCAAAATGTTACATTAAAACCCCCA
>NC_089788.1:923001-925501 GCF_040412425.1 Macrobrachium rosenbergii | reverse complement strand
GTGTGTGTGTGTAGGTCACATCAGCCGTTACAGACTGCCAATAAGAAACGAAAGTTATAAACACAGAAACTTTGCACCGCAAGAATTTTTCTGAACGCATAAAATACTATTATTGGGACCCGGGTGTTAAATTCTGTGTTTTATGCTTTTCATAAAGACCTTTATATATATATATATTTTTTTTTTGTAAGTTACGTAACTGTTACTTAGAAATAATCAGAAACGGGAGTTGTAAGTATATATAAATTTTGGTGACCTCCGTGGACATTCGACCTTTGATTCTCAGGAAATAGTGATTTTTTTTTTTTTTTTAGTTTTCTGTAAAAGAAAACTATTGTGCCGGCTTTGTCTGCCCGTCCGCACTTTATTCTGTCCGCACTTTTTTCTGTCCGCACTTTTTTCTGTCCGCACTTTTTCCGTCCGCCCTCAGATCCTAAAAACTACTGAGGAGGCTAGAGGGCTGCAAATTGGTATGTTGATCATCCACCCTCCAATCATCAAACAGACCAAATTGCAGCCCTCTAGCCTCAGCAATTTTGATCTTATTTAAGGTAAAAGTTAGCCATGATCGTGCTTCTGGCAACGATATAGGCCAGGCCACCACCGCCTCGTGGTCAAAATTTCATGGACCGCCGGCTCATACAGAATTATACCGAGACCACCATTTTCGGCGCCCTTGATTATACGCTGTAGTGAATGTACAGAAAACTAGATTGCGCCGAAGAAGCTTCGGCGCATTTTTTCTTTTTCTTTTTTTTTTTTTTTTGCGAAATATTTACAGTAAGGCAGAAAAATCATTAAGTCGTCATTAACGGGAGCTGATCGCCGGATAATTAGGTCAATATTTGTCTTGTTGAAACTGCTTTTAATTAGATTTTATTTGCGCCTGGGACGGGTTCAGATCAAACTGTTTTATAAAAGGGTCTTTTGGGGATTATCAGTTAATTGCTATTAGCCGGGCGCGCGATTTCCCCCATATGCTAGGAGTTGCGCGCGCGCCCACACGCACACACACATACACACGTATATGTGTATATATATATATATGTATATTTTATACGAGTATATATATGTATATATATATATATAGTAGATGACAAAAGTTTCTGTTTCAACTCCTCATTATTATTATTATTATTATTATTATTATTATTATTATTATTATTATTATTATTATTATTATTATTATTATCAAAATGAAATTTAATAGTTAAGCCCATAACTGCTTCCTAAAATACTGAACGTAGCTTAGGCGAAATGAATGACCTATTATTATTATTATTATTATTATTATTATTATTATATTATTATTATTATTATTAAAATTTTAACGTAGATTATTATTATTATTATTAAACAACATTATTAAAATATTTAATTATTATTATTATTAAACAACAGCTCTCTAAAATATTTAACGTAGATGAAGAGAATTATTATTATTATTATTATTATTATTATTATTATTATTATTATTATTATTATTATTACAACAACAGCTCTCTAAAATATTTAACGTAGATGAAGAGAAATGAATGACATATTATTATTATTATTATTATTATTATTATTATTATTATTATTATTATTATTATTACGACAACAACTCTCTAAAATACCGAACCTAAATTTAAGAGAAAGTAATGAAGAATTACATATTATCGACTTATTGTTCCCATGGCATTCCGTCAACATCCGGGAACTGGCGGCCTTGTGTTTCTGAGGTGACGAATGGCATGTTGCTTATGAAAGACGGATATGAATCTCATAATGGGAACTGTAGATTTCACAATACGAAATTGGAGAGTCAACGCAGCAAAGATGCAATCTCCAGAGTGATTACAGTTCTGTATTGTGTGCCGTTGTTACGGTACAAATCCAGTATTGCATATTCGCTTTGTGTTTTAATGATTTACTTACGTTTTTATTTATTTGTTCGTTTATTTGTTGATTTATCTGTTTTTTTTTATGATACCTGATCTCTTCTCTCTGTTTCCCATTACTTTCTGTTGCTAATGTTCTTTGGAAACTTGAGTTTCAAGTCAAGTGGCCCATGTGGTGGGCTTGTTCCGTATGAATAGGGCTAGATAATAATAATAATAATGATAATAATAATAATAATAATAATAATAATAATAATAATAATAATAATAATAATAATAATAATAATAATAATAATAATAATAATGCCTTCTGTTACTTCATTCAAATGAACGCCATAATGTTCTTTGGAAACCTGAATTTTCAGTCAGTGGCCCCTGTGGTGGGCTTGTTCCATATAAATAGGACTCATCGTCTGAATAATAATAATAATAATAATAATAATAATAATAATAATAATAATAATATGATTTTCTCCTCAAAGGATGTTATATAATCGTATATTGTTAAGGACAAATAAGATTGTATGCAGCAGGCATCTTCATGAGTCTAACATAGGCCTACAGGTTTTTTTTCGTTTACTGTAATTATCTAAATAATTTTGCATACTTTCTAAACT
>NC_089788.1:910501-913001 GCF_040412425.1 Macrobrachium rosenbergii | reverse complement strand
CCCTATGCATTTTAGAGCATCATATTCCCAACCATCCCCTCTCCTCTAAATATAGAAAATGCAATCCAGCGTCGAAGCGTAAATTATCGCTTCAATCTCGGTACTTTATGATAAGTTTTTCAACCTTCCGGAATAATATTTCCAGGTAACGCTATAGATAGAGAGAAAAAATCGTAACAAATATGTTCATTTACTCAATCTGAAGGTTAAAAAAAAAGAGAGTGAGAGCTATAATTATGTTTACGAAGAAAACAAAATTCCAGGAATTACAACCACGGGGCGAAAAACTCCCACGGGAATTTTTTTTTCTTTTTTTTGTAAAGGCGAAACCGATTTGGATTTTTGATAGGTAGAGACCTGGAGTAGCTTTTTTTTATATATAGCATTCGAGGGGAAATGTAAAGAGGAATAAAAGTAGTCCATTTGGAAAGATTCCAAACGTAAATAAACTTTGGTTTATTTGAGAAAGGAACGGTTATGGATTTTCATCGGCGTACAGAGAAGATGGCTGATTTGTTTCGGAGAGCAAGCGGAAACCGTCTTCAGTTATTCAAAAGAACTGCCTTGGGGTTGCTGAGGGAAAGGCGAAATGGGGTATTACTTATACGCGGATACATCTCAGTCAATAAATTAGATGTTCGGGCGCATTTTAATGCCCATAGTGGGGAGGGGGGCGGGGCCCCTTCCTTAGGCTCATAGATGCTAGTACAACCCCTTTCCATTCCTTTGACTGTACCTTTATTTATTCATATTCTCTTACTTTCCTCAACCCTCTAGGTTAGGTTAGGTTAAGTTGGGTTAGGTTAGGTTGGGTTAGGGGAGTTAGGTTAGGTTAGGGGAGTTAGGTTAGGTTAGGTTAGGTTAGGTTAGGTTCTCTCCTAACAATTGTTTTATAGTGCAACTGCAGAAGGTTTTCCTCCTGTTACACCTTTCAGACCTCCTTTTCTCTAAGTTTTCCGTTCAGCGCTGATTGACCTGATCATGGGTCCCAGCAGCTTGTCCTTTGGTTTAAATCTTATATGCCAAAATATTTTTATGAAGATGAGCTGGAAAGATATTTTTTCGGCGTGTTCTAGATCATAGACATGTTTTGTTTTTAATCATTCTGGATAAAGAAACAGCAGCCTTAAAAGTATGTAGAATAAGGTATCTTTTGATGCTGACTGACTTATTGAAGGCGGGAGGGTCGGTGATATTAAAAGCCTATGGTTGTTGTAATACCACAGTTACTCGAGAGCCTTATTAGACATTATTATTATTATTATTATTATTATTATTATTATTATTATTATTATTATTATTATTATTATTATTATTATACAGAAGATGAACCCTATTTATATGGAACAAGCCCACCTCAGGGACCATTGACTTGCAATTCAAGCTTCCAAAGAATATTTTGGTGTTCACTGGAAACTGTCAAACGGAGAACTCGCGCAGGATCGTGGAAGAACACGAGAGAACAGGAATTTACTAAGATCAGAGGATTCCAGAGAACAGGAATTTACGAATCATCAGAGAACAGGAATTTACAAAGATCAGAGGAAACCAGAGAACAGGAATTTACAAACACCAGAGAACGGGAATTTACAAAGATCAGAGGACACCAGAGAGCAGGAATTTACAAACACCAGAGAACAGGAATTTACAAAGATCAGAGGACACCAGAGAACAGGAATTTACAAAGATCAGAGGACACCAGAGAACAGGAATTTACAAAGATCAGAGGACACCAGAGAACAGGAATTTACAAAGATCAGAGGAAACCAGAGAACAGGAATTTACAAAGATCAGAGGACACCAGAGAACAGGAATTTACAAAGATCAGGAACAGAGAACAGGAGTTTACAAAGATCAGAGAACACAAAAAGAACAGGAATTTACAAAGATCAGAGGAAACCAGAGAACAGGAATTTACAAAGATCAGAGGAAACCAGAGAACAGGAATTTACAAAGATCAGAGAACACCAGAGAACAGGAATTTACAAAGATCAAGGTCAGATTAGGTTAGATTACTACGTCTATGGTAATTTGGGTGTGGGAGACATAATGATATTATTTTCAAGAAAATTCTATGGTTAAACCTAACCTAACCTAACCTAACCTAACCTGGGAACATGACAAAAAAACACCAACAACGAAATCAAACCAGTTGTTCAAAGGGACGAATTCAGTGATTAGAGAAGAGAACTAACCTAATGATGGCATAGTCCCAGGGATTATGAGATGGGACCACGCTCCAGTTGGGAGGACGAAACCCCTGCAGGAGGTTTTAAGGGCGAAACTACGGTGAATTTGGGTTAGGAAAGGGCGCGTAGGACCTCCAGCAAAATCCTAGAGTCCTTGGAATTAGATTACACCGGGAGGTAATGGGTTTTGGTCCGTGTGCAGTAAAGCAATTAATATGCCGCTAAGCCTCTATGGCAACGCTGAAGGAAATCAGTCCCCAAGCAAAAGAGAGAGAGAGAGAGAGAGAGAGAGAGAGAGAGAGAGAGAGAGA